>NC_092504.1:36794956-37094956 GCF_047511675.1 Marmota flaviventris
GAAGCCTATGAAATGACGTACTTTTCTCAATAACATTCTATAAAGAAGATAATTGCGGTATTATAAATTATGTATAATGATTCCCACTATCCATGACTGACAAGAGTGTTATTTGAATATTGCTTTTTAGAATATTAAATTACTTATTTGTCATGTATTTGTTACCCAGAGGCACATATAAATCAGAATTTCTTTACATAAGTAAAGTTATGCTAATTTTAGAGTACATGGGCTATAATATTCCCTAGTCATTAAATTGCCTTTAGGCTTCAGGTCAATCATCTCTCATGGAAAATTGTCTTGTGATTTACAGGAGGCATCACATCTGGTTTTTGCCTAAAGCCTGAGGAGAAGTGGCTTTATTAAATAACAAAGTACAGAAAATTTCTCAGTGCTGTGCTGCCGATAATCTGAGACTATTTTTCATTTTTTATACAACGGTAAATTTGCTATAGTGTTAATATGAATGTGTGATCATATATGTGTTTTCTTTGCTGTTTCTGGACATATTAAGTATAGGGTTTTAATACTTCGAAATTGATCCAGAGATCAAAATTTAGTCCAAACCTTTATTTGTTAACAAGGGTAGCTGAGAGTCAGATTTTACATAAAGTGCCCAAACCCTCAGGTTACTCAGAATAGAATCAGAGGAGAAAGAAAACTACATCAAGAAAAAAGGATGCATTTTATATTATTAATGATGTATTACAGAAATTTTTATTCCACAAAAGTAAATATTAACTCGGAATCTTGTTGCTCATAATTATATCATCAATTTAGATTTAACTTCATTTGGAAAGATTTCCTAGAAACTCATAAAAGTATATTTGATTCTGATGAGATTTTGTGGGGCACTCATCAGGAAATCTAGAAAGCAAAACCGATTTTTTTAAAGAGCTGTTTTGCTCACCTTTGCAATCTTTATCAGACAAGTCCTTGAGGGACATTCTGGAAACTACTGATCTGTATTATTAAGCAATAAAAGAGCATATTAAAACCCAGCCTTAATAAAGGCAACGAACATGCATCCCATGAAGATGAAGCTTACGATAATTTTGTTAACATACACTTTGATAACTAGAAAGTCAAAGCATGGTCCATTTACTTTTAGTGACCTATCCAAGGACTAGAGTAGGACTCAGCAATGTATCAAAAGTGTGCAAACCAGTTGCAGAACCTTATTCTTCTTGTGTTTACCAGCCTGTAGAAGACTGGATAGAATATAAGGGGGCTGCAGTTGAGATGGCATTGTAAGAAGTGTACCCTTCAAAGAGATATCTCCATGTGCACTTAAAACTAGAAAGTCATTTGCATTATTAATCTTCAGTTTTAATTTAAGCACCATTCTGTGATATAATGTCATTAGTATATCATTTGTTATTTAACAAATGATGTTCTATCATACATGAGAATTATTTAAACCCAGAAAATTACGGTAAATGCATTTTGTATCCATAGCACATAAAATAAAGACTGATTTAAAGGAAAAGATCCTTGTTATTATCCAAATAAATTAAAATTTAAAGAAGTTAAAAGAATCAAGTGTTTTATACAGTAGATTGAGTAAGTTTTGTTCAATTAATGTTTTCATTTAAAAATGATTGCAAAGTATGATAATATTTTCCCAACAGAAAATGTTCTCGTTGGGATATTTAACTAAGAAAGGGTAACATTGAAATATGGAACACAGTGAGTACATTAAATATGTGTCCTAGTCCAGTTTTTAGAGTTTCATGCATTAGAAGTGGGGACAAGAATGTCCATGCCACACTGGGGCTGTAGCTCAGTGATAGAGCACTTGCCTGATATGCATGAGGCACTGAGCTCAATCCTCAGCACCACATAAAAATAAACTAATAAAATAAAGGCATTTTGTACATCTATAACTACCAAAAAAATTAAAAAAAAAAAAGAATGTCCATGCCACAGACATTAAGGACTATTGCAGAGAATGGAGTCTAAACATTCTTCATCAAACAGTGTTATTTTCATTGAGTCTTCCACTAATTCATAATTTGTTGAGTATTCACATACTCAATTCAGTATTGTGCAATATACTGAATGTACAATAATTCATTTACATAGTTTTCACTTTGCTCAAATGCAATTTATGGTGCTAGAACTTTGAAAAACTATAGCAGATAAGCAGTGAAGTAAATTTTGTGGTCAAAAAAAGAGTAGCTTGATAGAAAGGCAAGGTTGTCGTACAACCCAGAAATTCTAGAGCAAGGGTCCTTGGCACTATAACTAAGATTATGAGTAAAGGGATAATGTCCTAAACAGAATTACATTTATATACAACTTTATAAAAATAAGGACATGGCATAGGTCAGGTGGAAAATTATTAGAAACTCAGAATTGCCAATATACTATGTGCATTATACCATATATTTTTTAAGCACAAATATGTTGGAAATAGAAAATTAACAGATAAATTACAGATGATGTTGATGGTGAAAAATATAATAGATAATAAAGATGATTGACCGTTATTTCCTCTGTTCTACACATGAGGAAAATGAAGTTCAGAGAAGTTTAAAATCAGTTCTCAAATTCCTATGAAAAACATCAGTTCTAGGATTTGAACCTAGATCTTCCAGGTGAGTATTTTTTGAAAATCTGACTCCCTAACAATGCCATGATTTCCAAATATAGAATGAAAGTTTCATTCTATAATTATTCCCCAAATCATTGGTAAGTGATAATAAACCAATTTTCACAATATAATCTTTGCTTGTTTCTCCATAAAGAGTTAATAAATTCTCATGAGGGAATGGATAAAATATTTAAAGATTCTATCTGCAACATAGTTTGTGATTCAAAAATGTGTCTCCAGATAAAGTTTTAAGAAACTAAAACTGAAAACCAAAAGAAGTCATAGAATGTTGTTTTAGAAATCCAGGTGACAGAACAAAGGAAGATAGTGAAGAATGAGAGAATGACATCTTAAAAAACTCATAAAATAAAAGTATACATTATTTTTTAAATAGGGAAATTGGTTTTTATATGCCAGAAAGTGCTATGAAGTTGAAACAAAAGGAGAGGCTACATTAGGAAGGCACTTATACATTAGCCACAAATGTTTAAATCTATGTAAGAAAATCCACAAATTATTCAACAAAGAAAAAAATTTATAAATATAAACCAAAGTGTGAGTTGTAATTTGGGCTGAGAACACCTGAAATCCATCTCTGGTTGAATGTAATATGCTATTCTTGGTATAGGATAATTAAAAATATCAGATAATATAAAATTAGATATATATATATATATATATATATATATATATATATATATATATATATACACTTCCTTTTTATTATTTAATAAAATTTAATTATTTAATTTTTAAAATTTATTATTTAATAAAATTTTATTATTTTATTATTTTATTTTAAATTTTTGTTTTAATTAGAGTAGAATGCATTTATGCACTTTGATATATCATACATATATGGGATGTAATTTCTCATTTTTCTGAGTGTACATGTTGCACAATCATATTGGTCATGCAGTCACATATATACATAAAGTAATAATGTCTGTTTCATTCTATCTTTCCTATCCCCACATCCCCTCCCCTCTCCTCCCATCACTTCCTTCCACCTAATCTAAGTAATGTTATTCTTCTCTAATGCCCCCTGCCTTATTGTAAATTAGCATCAGCATAATAGAGAAAACATTGAGTCTTTGGTTTTGAGGGATTGGCTTATTTTGCTTAGCATGATATTCTCCAACTCCATCCATTTACTGGTAAATGCCAAAATTTCACTCTCTTTAAAGCTGAGTAATATTCCATTGAGTATATATACCTCATTTTCTTTATGCATTCATTTTTTGAGGGACACCTAGGTTGGTTCCACAGTTTAGTTATTGTGAATTGAGCTGCTATAAACATTGACTTGGCTGCACTACTGTAGTATGCTGATTTTAAGTCCTTTGAGAGGAGTGGGATAGCTGGGTCAAATGGTGGTTTCATTCTCAGTTTTCTGAAGAATCTCCACACTGGTTTCCATAGTGGTTGCACCAATTTGCAGTCCCACCAGCAATGTATGAGTGTATCCTTTTCCCCACATCCTTGTCAACATTTATTGTTTCCTGTGTTCTTGACAATTGCCATTCTGACTGGAATGAGACAAAAGAGTAATTTTGTTTTGCATTTCTCTGATTGCTAGAAATGTTAAACACTTTTCTTATATTTGTTGATCGATTGTATTTCTTCTTCTGTGAAGTGTCTGTTCAGTTCTTTAGCCCATTTTTTGATTGGGTTATTTGGGGTTTTTTGGTGTTAATCCTAGAGATTAACACTTTATTAGAGGTGCATATGGTAAAGATTTTCTTTTAATCACTAGGCTCTTCCTCACATTATTGATTATATCCTTTGCTGAGATGAAGCTTTTTAATATGAATCTATCCCATTTATTGATTATTGATTTTATTTCTTGCACTTTAGGAGTCTTGTTAAGGAAGTCAGATATAGGCTGACATGGTGAAGATTTGGGCCTACTTTTTCTTCTGTTAGGCACAGAATCTCTGTTCTAGTGCCTAAGTCTTTGATTCACTTTGAGTTGATTTTTGTGCAGGGTGAGAGATAGAGGTTTAATTTCATTTTTCTACATATGAATTTCCAGTTTTGTTAGCACCATTTGTTGAACAGGCTATCTTTTCTCCATTGAATGTTTCTAGCACCTTTGTCTAATATGATATAACCATATTTATGTGGGTTTGTCTCTGTTTCCTCTATTCTGTACCATTGGTCTACAAGTCTATGATTGTGCCCAAACCATGCCATTATTGTTACTATAGCTCTGTAGTATAGTTTAAGATCTGGTATTGTGATGCCTCCTGCTTTACTTTTCTTGCTAAGGATTGTTTTAGCTATTCTTGGTCTCTTATTTTTCCAAATAAATTTATGATTGCTTTTTCTATTTCTATTAAGAATATCATTGTGATTTTAATAGAATTGCATTAAATCTGTATAACACTTTTGGTAGTGTGGCCATTTTGAAAATATCAATTCTGTCTATCCAGGAGCATGGGAGATCTTTCCATCATCTGAAGTTTTCTTCGATTCCTTTCTTTAGCATTATGTAGTTTTCATTGTAAGATCTTTCACCTCTTTTGTTAGATTGATTCCCAGTTTTTTTCTTTTTTAGGTTATTGTGAATGGGGTAGTTTTCCTAATTTCTGTTTCATTGGATTCATTGCTGATGTATTGGAATGTGTTTGATTTATGGGTGTTGATTTATATCCTGCTACTTGGTTGAATTCATTTATTAGTTCTAGAATTTTCTGGAGGAACTTTTTGGATCTTCTAGATATAGAATTATGTCATCAGCAAATAGTGATAGTTCAAGTTCTTCTTTACCTATTTGTATACCTTTAATTTCTTTATTTTGTCTAATTGCTCTGGCTAGAGTTCCAAGGTTGATGTTGAATAGAAGTGGTGAAAGAAGGCATCCTTGTCTTATTCCTGTTTTTAGAGGAAATGCTTTCAATATTTCCCCATTTAGAATTGTGCTGACCTTCGGTTTAGCATGTATAGCTTTTACAAAATTAAATTAAGCTACATTCCTAGTATTCCTAGTTTTTCTAGTGTTTTGAACATGAAGGTGTGCTGTATTTTGTCAAATGCTTTTTCTGCATCTATTGAGATGATCAAATGATTCTTGTTTTAAGTCTATTAATATGATGATTTATTGATTTCCATATGTTGAAACAACCCTCCATCCCTGGGATGAACCCCACTTGATCATGGTGCACTATATTTTTAATATGTGTTTGTATGCAATTTGCCAGAATTTTTTGAGAATGTTTGAATCTATGTTCATCAGGAATATTGGTGTGAAGTTTTCTTTCCTTGGTGTGTCTTTGTCTGGTTTTGGTATTAGGATGACTTTAGGCTCTTACAATGAGTTGGGAAGCGTTCCTTCCTTTTCTATTTTATAGAATACCTTGAGGATTATTGTTGTTAATTCTTCTTTGAATGTCTTGTACAACTTGGCTGAGAGTATATCTGGTTCTGGACTTTCCTTGGTTGGTAAGCTTTTGATGATGTTTTCTATTTTATTACTTGAAATTGATCTGTTTAAATCATGTATGACCTCCTCATTCAGTTTGTGTAGGTCATATGTCTCTAGAAAGTTGTTGATATCTTTGATATTTTAAATCAGTTGAGATCTGAATTGGTTTACCCCTATATGTAATTTAATTTTTTTCTCTCACAGTGTCTTAAGATTGTATCTTTATTCTGTGTTTTAATCAATCTAATTAAAATGTGTCTTTGTGTAGATCTGCTGTAATTTTGTACATTTGGGGTCCTGTAAGCCTCTTACATTTGATTTTCCATTCCATTCTTTAGGTTTGGGAAAATTTCTGCTATTATATCATTGAAAATATTATGTATTCCTTTGGTTTATATCTCTGCTCCTTCATTTATTCTGATAACTCTTAAATTTGGTCTTTTCATGTTATCCCATAATTCTTGGATGCTCTCTGTTCATGGTTTCTTACCATCCTCTCTGCATGGTAAACTTTATTTTCAAGATTATAGAGATAGAAAGATGGCGGCGAGGGGAGTGCATTGCACCCGTGTGCTGCTTCACTGTGTGGGAGTATGACAAGTCAGGACGGCTAAAGGATATCTTGTTAGGAATTTCCAGCAATAGTGGGGTGCTCCGGAACCTGGAGGAAGGATTTCCATCGCACGAGGATCAGCTACGGGGACTCAAACGCGAGAGGTTTGTCGCACTGCTTATTCAGCAAATCGGCCCGAGGCTAGAATCTGCAGCGTGCGCTGGGATAGAGACGCAGGGTTACAGCGCTGCAGTTTCTGCCAGCCGCGCAAGCACCGTACTCAGGGCTGAATTCTGGGTTCGAGACGGGGGAAGGAAGCGGTCCATCTCGGTTCTCCACACCGGTCAGACCACAGAGGAGGCCAGCAGCCACCATGTTGGTAAACTGACGTCACCATCGCTGTTTTCGACTGACCGCAGCTCATTCAGCCATAGAACAGGTAATTTCAGGCTGCAATTCGCCTGCGGCTTGCAGACAGATTGCTAGGGCTCAGCGCCTGGGTGCTTCTTAGAACCTGATCTTATCGGAGTGAATACCCAGCGCGGGGCGGCCGAGTTCCGGCTCCCGGAACCGCCCTGGCCCAGGGCTGCTGAGCCCGCGGAGGCTGCTTCTTGGACCCTGCGCCTACCAGAGCATACAACAAGCACTAAGCAGCCGAATTATGGCTCCCGGAACTGAGCCCGCGGGGACTGCTTCTTGGAGCTTACATTTATAGGAGCTTACACCGAGCACGGAGTGGCCGAGTTCCGGCTCCCGGAACTTCCCTGGCCCGGGGCTAGGAGCCCGCGGAAACTGCTTCTCGGTCCGGGTCCTGCTGAGGGCCGGTCAGGACTCACCCGGTGCTTTGGTTGCCCGGCAAGGGGAACGAAATGCTGCCATTCGCATAGGATACCAACATGGCAGAGATCTGATGTCTGCAGAAAGCGGCGGAGGAGGGAACTTCATCAATACCAGTGGTGACATAAGCAGTTGGTCTCCTGGTAGGGGGGGTGAGGCACAGTCACCCGAGTCTCCTCAATTTGTCGTCGAGCCAGAGGGAAGGAGCTGGGCCGCCGCCAGCGCCCGGAGCAGGCCCAGTGGCTCGCCAGCGTGGTGACCGCGTGACCCCAATTGGAGAGGGGGCGGAGCGGAGCCGCCACCCGCAACCGCAAGGTGGGCAGACCCGCGACCCAGTGGTACATGGGCGTGGTAGGAGGGGCAGGGCAGAGCCGCGGTTCGCGCTTGCAAGGTAAACAGACCTGTGACAGCCTGGTGGGTCAGGCCCAGTGGCCTACCAGTGTGGTACACACATCACCCCAACTGGAGTAGGGGCACAGCAGATCCTTCTCCCACGCCCGGACCAGGCCCTGCCGGTGTGGTGGTCACGTGACCCCAATTGGAGTGGGGGCGGAGCGGAACCGCCACCCGTGCCCGCAGGGTGAGCAGACCAGTGATCAACCTGCAGATCAGGCCCAGGGGTCCGCAGGCGTTGTAGGAGGGGCAGGGCAGATCCGCCGCCCGCGCCTCCAAGGTAGGCAGACCTACAACAGACCAGCGGATCAGGCCCAGGAGCCTGCCGGCGTGGTACAAACACCACCCTAATTGGAGTAGTGGCAGAGCAGAGTCGCCGCCCGTGCCAGGAACAGGCCCAGCGTCCTGCAGGCGGGGTAGTCACGACACCCCAATTGGAGTAGGGGCAGAGCAGAGCCTCCACCCGTGCCCGAAAGGTGGGCAGATCTGCGACCGACCAGCGGGACAGGCCCAGTGGCCTGCCGGTACGACAGACACGTCACCCCATTTGCAGTAGGGGCAGGGTAGAGCCGCCGCCCGCGCCTGCTGGGTAGGCAAACCTGCAACCGACCGGCGGATCAGGCCCGGTGGCCTGCCGGCGTGGTACACTCGTCACCCCAATTGGAGTAGGGGCAGAACAGAGCCGCCGCCAGCTCCCAGAACAGGCCCAGTGACCTGCCGGCGTGGTAGCCACGACACCCCAATTGGAATAAGGAGAGAGCAAAGCCGCCGCCCGCACCTGCAGGAAAGATACGCAAGCAGTATGAAAAGACAAGGAAAGAAAGGACCACAAGCAATGCAGGTCAACGCAACTTTAGAAGAGGTAACAGCTGTAGCAGATGGAATGTCAGATAAAGAATTCAGGATATACATGCTTCAGATGATCTGGAGTATCAAGGAAGACATTAAACAGCAAAATCAGACAATGAAAGATCACTTCGACAACGAATTACGCAAACAAATCCAGGAAGCAAAGGATCAACTATACAGGGAGATAGAGGTTATAAAAAACAAACAAACAGAAATCCTAGAAATGCAGGAAGCAATAAACCAACTTAAAAACTCAATGGAGAATACTACCAGCAGAGTAGAACACTTAGAAGATAGAACATCAGACAATGAAGACAAAGTATTTCAACTTGAAAAGAACATAGACAGCTCAGCAAGACTGTTAAGAAACCATGAGCAGAACATCCAAGAAATATGGGATAACATTAAGAGACCAAACTTAAGAGTCATTGGGATACAGGAAGGTACAGAGCTCCAAACCAAAGGAATGAGAAGTCTATTCAATGAAATAATACAAGAAAACTTCCCAGACTTGAAGAATGAGACAGAATCCCAAATCCTAGAAGCCTACAGGACGCCGAATGTGCAAAATCATAAGAGATCCACACCTAGACACATTATAATGAAGATGCCCAACATACAGAATAAGGAGAGAATTTTAAAAGCTACAAGAGAAAGGAAGCAGATTACATTTAGGGGTAAGCCAATCAGGATAACAGCTGATCTTTCAACACAGACTCTGAAAGCTAGAAGATCCTGGAACAACATATTTCAAACACTGAAAGAAAATGGGTTCCAACCAAGAATTGTGTATCCAGCGAAATTAAGCTTCAGGATGGAGGATGAAATTAAAACCTTCCACGATAAACAAAAGTTTAAAGAATTCGCAGCTAGAAAACCATCTCTTCAAAACATCCTCGCCAAAGCATTACAGGAAGAGGAAATGGAAAATAACAATGAAAACCAACAGTGGGAGGTAGGACAGTAAAGGAGGGGGAAATAATCAAAGAGGAAAACAAACCATGTTTAGTAACAGAAATAAACAAATATGGCTGGAACAACAACCCATATCTCAATAATAACCCTAAATGTTAATGGCTTAAACTCACCAATTAAGAGACACAGGCTAGTAGAATGGATCACAAAACAAGACCCAACAATATGCTGCCTACAGGAGACGCATTTGATAAGAAAAGACTTACATAGGCTGAAGGTGAAAGGTTGGGAAAAATCATATCACTCATATGGACTTCGGAAACAAGCAGGAGTGTCCATACTCATATCAAATAAAATAGATTTCAAGCCAAAGTTAATCAAAAGGGATAAAGAGGGACACTACATACTGCTTAAGGGAACCATACACCAACAAGACATAACAATCATAAATATTTATGCCCCAAACAATGGTGCAGCTATGTTCGTCAAACAAACTCTTCTCAAGTTCAAGAGTCTAATAGACCACCATACCATAATCATGGGAGACTTCAACACACCTCTCTCGCCACTGGACAGATCTTCCAAACAAAAGTTGAATAAGGAAACTATAGAACTCAATAACACTATTAATAACCTAGACCTAATTAACATATATAGAGTATACCACCCAACATCAAGCAGTTACACTTTTTTCTCAGCAGCACATGGATCCTTCTCAAAAATAGATCATATATTATGTCACAGGGCAACTCTTAGACAATATAAAGGAGTAGAGATAATACCATGCATCTTATCTGATCATAATGGAATGAAACTGAAAATCAACAATAAAAGAAGGAAGGGAAAAGCATACATCACTTGGAGAATGAACAATAGGTTACTGAATGATCAATGGGTTATAGAAGACATCAAGGAGGAAATTAAAAAATTCTTAGAGATTAATGAAAACACAGACACAATATATCGGAATCTATGGGACACATTGAAAGCAGTTCTAAGAGGAAAATTCATTGCTTGGAGTTCATTCCTTAAAAAAAGAAAAAACCAACAAATAAATGATCTCATACTTCATCTCAAAATCCTAGAAAAAGAAGAGCAAAACAACAGCAAAAGAAGTAGAAGGCAAGAAATAATTAAAATCAGAGCTGAAATTAATGAAATCGAAACAAAAGAAACAATTGAAAAAACTGACAAAACTAAAAGTCGGTTCTTTGAAAAAATAAACAAAATCAACAGACCCTTAGCCATGCTAGCGAAGAGAAGAAGAGAGAGAACTCAAATTACTAGCATACGGGATGAAAAAGGCAATATCACAACAGACACTTCAGAAATACAGAAGATAATCAAAAACTATTTTGAATCCTTATACTCCAACAAATTGGAAGATAGTGAAGGCATAGATAAATTTCTTAAGTCATATGATCTGCCCAGATTGAGTCAGGAGGATATAGAAAACCTAAACAGACCAATATCAATTGAGGAAACAGAAGAAACCATAAAAAGACTACCAACTAAGAAAAGCCCAGGTCCGGATGGGTATACAGCAGAATTTTACAAAACCTTTAAAGAAGAACTAATACCAATACTTTTCAAGCTACTTCAGGAAATAGAAAAGGAGGGAGAACTTCCAAATTCATTCTATGAGGCCAACATCACCCTGATACCTAAACCAGACAAAGACACTTCAAAGAAAGAAAACTACAGACCAATATCTCTAATGAACCTAGATGCAAAAATCCTCAATAAAATTCTGGCGAATCGGATACAAAAACATATCAAAAAAATTGTACACCATGATCAAGTAGGATTCATCCCTGGGATGCAAGGCTGGTTCAATATACGGAAATCAATAAATGTTATTCACCACATCAATAGGCTTAAAAATAAGAACCATATGATCATCTCGATAGATGCGGAAAAAGCATTCGACAAAGTACAGCATCCCTTTATGTTCAAAACTCTAGAAAAACTAGGGATAACAGGAACATACCTCAATATTGTAAAAGCAATCTATGCTAAGCCTCAGGCTAGCATCATTCTGAATGGAGAAAAACTGAAGGCATTCCCTCTAAAATCTGGAACTAGACAGGGATGCACTCTCTCTCCACTTCTGTTCAACATAGTTCTCGAAACACTGGCCAGAGCAATTAGACAGACGAAAGAAATTAAAGGCATAAAAATAGGAAAAGAAGAACTTAAATTATCACTATTTGCAGATGATATGATTCTATACCTAGCAGACCCAAAAGGCTCTACAAAGAAACTATTAGAGCTAATAAATGAATTCAGCAAAGTGGCAGGATATAAAATCAACACGCATAAATCAAAGGTATTCCTGTATATCAGCGACAAATCCTCTGAATTGGAAATGAGGACAACCACTCCATTCAAAATATCTTCAAAAAAAATAAAATACTTGGGAATCAACCTAACAAAAGAGGTGAAAGACTTATACAATGAAAACTACAGAACCCTAAAGAGAGAAATAGAAGAAGATCTTAGAAGATGGAAAAATATACCCTGTTCATGGATAGGCAGAACTAACATCATCAAAATGGCGATATTACCAAAAGTTCTCTATAGGTTTAATGCAATGCCAATCAAAATCCCAACGGCATTTCTTGTAGAAATAGAGAAAGCAATCATGAAATTCATATGGAAAAATAAAAGACCCAGAATAGCAAAAACAATGCTAAGCAGGAAGTGTGAATCAGGCGGTATAGCGATACCAGATTTCAAACTATACTACAGAGCAATAGTAACAAAAACAGCATGGTACTGGTACCAAAACAGGCGGGTGGACCAATGGTACAGAATAGAGGACACAGAAACCAATCCACAAAACTACAACTATCTTATATTTGATAAAGGGGCTAAAAGCATGCAATGGAGGAAGGATAGCATCTTCAACAAATGGTGCTGGGAAAACTGGAAATCCATATGCAACAAAATGAAACTGAATCCCTTTCTCTCGCCATGCACAAAAGTGAATTCAAAATGGATCAAGGAGCTTGATATCAAATCAGAGACGCGCCGTCTGATAGAAGAAAAAGTTGGCTACGATCTACAGTCGGTGGGGTCGGGCTCCAAATTCCTCAATAGGACACCCATAGCACAAAAGTTAATAACTAGAATCAACAAATGGGACTTACTCAAACTAAAAAGTTTTTTCTCAGCAAAAGAAACAATAAGAGAGGTAAATAGGGAGCCTACACCCTGGGAACAAATCTTTACTCCTCACACTTCAGATAGAGCCCTAATATCCAGAGTATATAAAGAACTCAAAAAATTAGACAATAAGAAAACAAACAACCCAATCAACAAATGGGCCAAGGACCTGAACAGACACTTCTCAGAGGAGGACATACAGTCAATCAACATGTACATGAAAAAATGCTCAACATCTCTAGCTGTCAGAGAAATGCAAATCAAAACCACCCTAAGATACCATCTCACTCCAGTAACATTGGCAGCCATTAGGAAGTCAAACAACAACAAGTGCTGGCGAGGATGTGGGGAAAAGGGTACACTTGTACATTGCTGGTGGGACTGCAGATTGGTGCAGCCAATTTGGAAAGCAGTATGGAGATTTCTTGGAAAGCTGGGAATGGAGCCACCATTTGACCCAGCTATTCCCCTTCTTGGTCTATTCCCTAAAGACCTAAAAAGAGCATGCTACAGGGACACTGCTACATCGATGTTCATAGCAGCACAGTTCACAATAGCAAGACTGTGGAACCAACCTAGATGCCCTTCAATAGACGAATGGATAAAAAAAATGTGGCATTTATACACAATGGAGTATTACTCTGCATTAAAAAATGACAAAATCATAGAATTTACAGGGAAATGGATGGCATTAGAGCAGATTATGCTAAGTGAAGCTAGCCAATCCCTAAAAAACAAATGCCAAATGTCTTCTTTGATATAAGGAGAGTAACTAAGAACAGTGTAGGGACGAAGAACAGGAGAAGAAGATTAACATTTAACAGGGATGAGAGGTGGGAGGGAAAGGGAGAGAGAAGGGAAATTGCATGGTAATGGAAGGAGACCCTCAGGGTTATACAGTGGAGGAGGTAGAGAGAGAGGAGGGGAGGGGAGGGGAGAGGTGGGGAGGGGGGAGGGTGGAGGATGGGAAAGGCAGTGGAGCACAACAGACACTAGTATGGCAATTTGTAAATCAATGGATGTGTAACTGATGTGATTCTGCAATCTGTGTATGGGGTGAAGGTGGGAGTTCATAACCCACTTGAATCAAAGTGTGGAATATGATATGTCAAGAAATTTGTAATGTTTTGAACAATCCACAATAAAAAATTAAAAAAAAAAAAAAAAAAAAAAGATTATATATTTTGTCCTCATTGTCTGAGGTTCTGTCTTCCACGTGGTCTAGTCTGTTGGTGATGCTTTCTATTGAATTTATTTTGGTTTACTGATTCCTTCATTTCAAGGATTTATGCCTTTTTTCATGATCTCTAACTCTTTATTAAAGAGATATTTCACTTCCTATATTTTTTCTTTGATTTCACTCTTTATACTATCTTTACTTCACATATCAATTTAACTATGTACAATCTGAACTCCTTCTTGGACAGTTTTTCTGTGTTATTAGTGGCTTCTGTTGTTGAAGCATCTTGGTTTGTTTGTGGTGCTTGTTTTTCATGTTGTTAGTGTGTTTTCCCATCTAGATGTATGGATCTAAGGCAGCATAAATTCTACCCTGTAGACCTACAGTGTTCCTGAAGGTTTCCAGCACTTTGCCTTTAATGGTGAGAGCAATATCAACAGCACCCAGTGTACACAATATATTACCTTAAACCTAATAGCTTCTACTAAGGCATTTACTGCTTTCTCATATTAAACTAAAATGATGAGTTCAATAACTAGCTATAGTACAAACAGAAAATTTGTTAAAATGGTTTACAATT
Source organism: Marmota flaviventris (assembly GCF_047511675.1). Classification (NCBI taxonomy): domain Eukaryota; kingdom Metazoa; phylum Chordata; class Mammalia; order Rodentia; family Sciuridae; genus Marmota; species Marmota flaviventris. Next base: position 36,809,455 of record NC_092504.1, read on the forward strand.
TCAAATGGTGGATGAGAGAACAGAGTAGTGTAGTATGTGATATTTGTGAGGGAGGAAGAGAGAGGCTAGCAATAAAAATTCACAGGAAGAGTGGAAGAGGAGCCTTCAAAGATTGGCTGTTGTTTGCAGAAACATTGGAAAGAAAAAAAAATAGACGAGAGAGGAAGAATACGAACAAAGAGAAAAAATTAAAGACATAAGAATACAACAAAAATTCAAAACACCATTCATAGATCATTTTCCTCCATAGACTGATGGATAAAATACATTCTGTTCCAAATATGGTAGAGAGATTAGCAAATTAAAACATAAATTAAAATAAATCTTTCTGGGAAGTCACACTGTTGCTGTTAGGGTTCAATAGTTTTTCAGCCCTATCTCTGATGTCTCTCGGGATCACCAAACCCAGATCAGCCCTCACAAACCCAGTCTCTATCCCACAGATGTGGGCTTCAGAAACCTCAGGCTTGGCCACACTGCGGTCCCAAGATCTCAATGCTGCTCCTACTTGCAGAGGATACATTCATGCAAAGGAGCAGCCCTGAGATGCAGCAGCAAGAAAAGGAACACCAGCTCTCTCAGCAGGAAGGCCCCAGGCTCCTCCAAACCCACAGGCACCCCCACACTGGACCTACAGGTCCTGACTGGAGTCCCCAAACAGAGGCGTTTGTGGTGATAAACCTACTGGCACCAGTCCCTGGCTTGTGTCCAAAAATGGGTGCAATCATGTGCAACCAAACCTGGAGTTTCCCCCAAAGTTGTCCTCTAGGCCATGGTAGCAGAGTAGTGGTGGTGGTTGTTGGCAGCAGGCAACAGGTCAGCAGCAATCTCCAGGGGTCAGCAGCAGTGTCAGCTTCTGTTGCATGCAGGGGAGTGGTGTATTCTGTGGCAGCAGGACCAAGAAAGAAGACCTCCAGGTGACCTCAGAATGGCAGTAGTGGAATCACAAGCAGCAGCAAAGGTGGTGGTAGTGCAGGTTGCAGTTGATTCACAGGAGATTTTTTGGTTCAGCCACAGAGACAATGGAGGTAGTGTTGGAAGTCTTAAATTACATTTTTAATACATAACTGGATTCATTGGAGAAAAGCACCAGAATTCTTCAGTGGACAGAAATGTTAAGATATACACACAGAATACAACTAAGAATGGATCACATACAATGGGACCTAATTTTAATATGTAATATGCAGAAAAAACAAAACTGGTCTGGAACCTAGGCAGACTGAAGTAAGGGTATCTCAAACCAGAGACCCTTACTTCATATCAAGATGTCAATCACTGCCTTCAGATCAAGATGTCTATCACTGCCACATGATCTTTCTAGCATCAAATTCTAGATGGAAAAGGAAAAAACAAAACCCCAAAACAACAATTAAAAATCTCTACAATTTTTAATTGCGATGATTGTAATGGTTTTTAAAATATAATACAAAACAATATTGAAACAAGTTTTTAAATTAAATTTACCTTGGGCTGGGGATGTGGCTCAAGCGGTAGCACGCTCATCTGGCATGCGTGCAGCCCGGGTTCGATCCTCAGCACCACATACAAATAAAGATGTTGTGTCCGCCGAAAACTAAAAAATAAATATTAAAAATTCTCTCTCACTCTCCCTCTCTCTCACTCTCTCTTTAAAAAAATAAAATAAAATAAATAAATTAAATTTACCTGGATTAGTAGTATCCCAAGGTGACTATAAAAATCAAATATAAATATACTTCAAAGGAATACATATTATAAAATATAGTCTCAAATTTCTTCAAAGATAAAATTCTAACTAGTAAATAATCACATTTTTTAAAAATTTACTATGCACAAAAGAAACCACTATGAATAAGTCAGTAAAAGTAATAGTAATAGTAATAATCACAATAAAAGAAATTCTATGAAAATAAGTGATATCACAGGAAAAAAATGAAGAGTCAGTTATGTAAAGGCTATAAATAGAAAAGTTATCATATAGCAAAGGTGAAATGGGTATTATATTTCTTTCGTATGTGGAGAAATACAACACATGGCTGAAAATCATCAAGGCCAGATAAGACCGATAAAGTCACCAAACTGATTTAACTAAAAACAATAAGGTGAAAACACATAGGATTATTGTAAATTAAAATATATCCCATGAATGGCAGTTATCAAAAATACAAATAATAATAAATGCTAAAGAGGATGTGGAGAAAAAGGAACACTTTCACTCTCTTTTGTGGGATTGTAAATTAGTACAACCACTAGGGAAATCAGTATGGAGGTTCTTCAAAAGAGTAGGCATGGAACCACCATATGATTTAGCTATACCACTCCCCGGAATTTATCCTGAAGAATTAAAGTCAGCATACTACAGTGATACATGCATACCCATGTTTATAGCAGCACAATTAATAATAGCCAAACTATGGAACCAAACTAAGTTTCCATCAAAAAATGAATGGATAAAAAATGAGGTATATGTACATAATGGAGTTTTATTCAGTCATTAAAGAAAAATAAAATTAGTCATTTGCAGGAAAATGGATGGAACTAGAGACAATTATCTTAAGCAAAATAAGCAAAACTCAGAAGGTTAAAGGTCCTTTGTTTTCTCTCATATGTGGAAATGAGAGAAGAAATAGATAAGAAAGATGGAGAGGGATCTCATGAAAATCAAAGGGAGATCAGTAGGGAAATGGGACCAAGGAGTGGGAAGTGAGGAGAGAGGGGGGAAAGCGCTGACAAGTGATATTGGCCAAATTATAATGTTATATTGTGTATTATGTGCATGTATGAATATATCACAGCAAATCCCATCAGTTTGCAACTATAATACATTAATTAAAAATGTGGGAATAAAATAAAATATTCAAAAAAGATAATGTAATGAATGCATATACGTATATTGGTTAAGTAAAAATTTCAATGGATGCAATAAACAACAGAAAGACTTAGGTTCAGTGAAATCTTGATAAAAAGTAATGCTTGTGGAATTTATCTCAAAAAGATGGGAATTTGAAATAGAGATTTAAAAATGAAATAAAGTTTTTAAAAAACAAGCCTATATCTACTTGAAATGCAAAAGCAGATAATGATGAAAATGGAAGAGACAATGGAAATGAAATAAGAAATTTTGTGATTAAGTGCAAAGTAACAGTTGTCTAATACATGAAAAAATGGATAAAGATGAATAAATTCACATGTAATTGTAATAAAGCTGAAATGTGTCAAAGATGCAGAAAGATTGCCAAGGTATCTAAGAATAAAGATTTCAAAGAATTGAAAAAAAAAGTAATCAACTTTTCAATGACTAGAATAAAAGCAAGAGAGCATTTAAATGACCTATAAAACTGAGAGTAAATACATTTCCACATAGAATTGTATGTCAAGGGAAACACATTCAAAAACAAGCGCAAAATGGAAATAATTTTTAAGAGAAAGCAAACAATAATCAAGTCCTCATTGAAAGAAATTTTGAAGGAAGGACTTCAGGAAAATTAAAAGTATGTGTAGAAAATCTAATATATAAACAAGGAATAGTAGTATAGGTTAAAAAAAGAATTTACAAAACAAAAATGTTTAATTAATGAAGTTACAAAGAAAAGATTGCATTTAAAATTTAGAACACAGCAAGTTATCAAGGAGATTTGAAGTTAATACATAATAAGTACCTGGATTTTTTGAGAGAAGACTAAATATATTAATTAACTCCTGAATTTAAGATAAAAAAATGTTTCAATAACTATAAAAAGAAGCAAACTGTTTAAATTCCAAAATCAAAGGGACAAAATATAAAAAAGGGATAAAATCTTCCCAATGATTCAAATAAAAGCCATTAAAGATAAAAAAAAACACTAGAAATAACAAAAAATTAAAACTATAAAAGTAAAACTATGAAACATAAGCCTAATAAGTATGTGATTAAAATCAATATTACTGCAACAATGTTTCCATTAAAAGGATAAAAATGAACATAACATATTTTTTTTAAAATCAAGTATATTTTAATTAAAAATATTTAACTGAAGAGTAAGAAAACAAAGTTTGGGTGCAAAAGATAGGGGAAAATATTATTTGGTGCAAAGGTTGAAAAATAGAAAACTGCCACACATAGCCAAAAAAGAATTTATATCTTGAGAACACAAAACAGTACTTTAGTAGAGTCCATAAATAAAGGAGAGTGAACAAAATTTTAAATTACCCAAATATACTTGCAGGAATTTCACAGAACAGTCACAAATGGCTGAAATACATATGCTCAGAGAACGAAAGATAGTCACTCATTGAGGTTGACAGTCTGGTTTCTGATGTAATACAGCTGGGCTTGAGTATTGGCTCCACTAATTTCATGCTATACAAGATTGGAAAATACTTTGTTCTATTTGTTTTTTAAAGTGTAGATAATACTAGCATCTAATTCACAGGACTGTAATAAAATTGATGAGATTAGTTTATGCAAAAACACACAAAAAGAAACTTGGTTACATCAGAGTTCAGCAAATATATATTATTATTGTCATTATTATTTATGAGAGAGACTCACACTTATTAAAGCAATGTGAAGTAAACTAGAATGTGATTCCATTTCATATTCAACTGATTGGCGAATTTTAAATATAAATATGCAGCAATACACTTAACAATGTAAAATTGTATGAGATTAAAAACTGGCACAACCCCTTTGGAATGACCACAAATAAAACCAATAAATTTAATTAAACTAAACATCAATGACAATATCAGAAATAAAATCTTTCTCCCCCATATATTTAAAAACAATAATCTAATAAAAGTAAATACAAATTGAAGCTGCAGACTTTTAGAAGTCAAAGATAACATTAAAGCATTGTTTCAGAATTTATTGAATAATGTTAAAGGGCTCATTTGAAGATTCATAGTTTCAAATGCCTAACTCAACAAAAATTAATAGTGATCATCCACATGCCAATGACTTCTAAATTTATTTCTCTTATGTAAACTCTCTATATGACCTAGAGACCTGTAATATCCGTCACCTACTTGGCATATGTACATCTATCAATAATGAGTCTTCACTCTTGTTATTGCTCTCAGGTTACCATAACCCCCCTTCCAACACAAGTTCCTCCTGCAGGTTTGCCATCTCATGTGGTATACTTAGGTAACATTTCTTCCAGGTATTCAGGTTTTGAATCTTTTCCCTTATACTCTGTATCAGCCATCTCGGTTGTCTCTGCTTTGAAAACACATCTGAAATTTGATGGCTTCTCAATACCACTGCTATTTGTCCTCCTGGCATATGGTTGCCATAGTTTAGATCTGGAGTGTGCCCCAAAGACTCACATGATAAAAGCTCAGTTGTCATCCTAATATGTAGGTGATGGAACTTTTAGAAAATGGAGCCTAGTGGAAGGAAATCAGATCATTGATGGTGTTCCTTGAAGGTGATATGAGGACCCTTACCTCTCTCTCTCTTTGCTTCCTGGCCACCGTGAGGTGGGTAGCTTTGCTCTATCATCTACTCTCTGCTATACTCTTCTCTCTTACCATACACAGGCCCCAAAGTAGAAACTTCAACTAACTATGGCCTGATAATTCTGAAACGATCAGCCAAACTAAAACTTTTCTTCTTTTAAGTCAATTTTCTAGGTATTTGTCATAATGATAGAAATTTGATTAAAACAGGGGGCTGGGGATGTAGCTCGGTTGGTAGAGTGCTTGCCTAGCATGCACAAGGCCCCTGGTTTAATCCCCAGCACCACCACCAAAAAAAAAAAAAAAAAAAAAAAAAGAAGAAGAAATTTGATTAAAACAGCAGTGATAACATATTTTGTCTGGAATTTTGCATAACCTCCTAATGGGTCTTCTTGCTTCTTCAGTAGCTTAAGTCCCTTTCTGTAGTCTTAATACAGGGACAGCATGATCTTGTTACAATGTAGAATTGATTGTAGCTCTCCTCTGCTCTAAACTCTCCAATGGATTCTAAGGAAAGGCCAAACTCTTTATGAGGCTTCACATGGTTACTGTCACCTGGCAGAGCCCACATTTTCTGGCCCTCTCCACCTCACTCACTGTCTTTCAGCATGCCTGTCTTTGTGATCTCCAGATGACCCCTGGAGAACTTGCATTGTCCATTGTTTCTTGCTCTCTATCAGCATGGTTAATTCATTCACTTTCTTCAATTCTTTAACCAACACTCACATTTTCAGTGAGGACATCCATCACACCTTAACTAAATGTATTAAAGCCCCAATTTTACGCACGGTTCCCAGCTGAATTTTCTCTTTAGCATTAATCTTTAAGTATTTTCTTTATATATATTTGACTCATCATCTTTGCTCAATAAGGATCTCCACTGAGAGAATGTTAGTTCCTTGTGGTCAGGAGATTTTTGACAGTTTTCTTTCTTGCTGGATCTCTATTTGTCTCAATTATTTCTTCTAGGTTTTCAATTTTTTTTTTTTGCTTTCTTTGTAAATATGTTCAGAATTTAAGAGTGTTCCTCATAATATGTATAATTATGATGATCAAAAAAATTTATAAATGATTAAAGAAACAGAAATGCTGACTATCTTGGGCTGGGGTTGTAACTCAGTGGTAGAGTGCTTACCTAGCATGAGTAAAATATTGGGTTTTCTCCTCAGGACCACAAAAAATAAATAAATAAAATAAAGTTATTTTTAAAAATGCTATCTTGTTTTGATCATTACACAATGTATGTATGTGTTGAATTATCACATTGTAGTCCCAAAATATGTACAAATCAAATAATTAATTGCAAAATATATGAACATTTTGTCCCGAAATACTTAAAAACAATATCACTTTTAAAAAAAAAAATTATGTGTAGTCCACTGTTTTCTTCTGTATTGTATTGATTATGAAACTTATGGACAGCCTCACACAATATTCTGTTTACTTTTAGGTTTTTACTATAGTAATTTCTCTTTCTACTATAGACATTGGAAAAAAGTAATGCCTGGAATGTACTAGCTACTCAAATATATGTGTTGATTGAGTAAATGGATGAATTACATGTATACATAAATCTCAAAAAAAAGTGAATGTAAACAATTTATATTTCAGAGATCACCATGAATATGACTTAAGTACAAAGAAATATAGTAAATAATGAACACAAATCATAGATGTAACTACCTGTCAGAGTGGACAAAGGAACATAAATGCAAACCTACAGGACTTTAAAGATATTAATAATAAGCTTTCTTTATGATAGGCAGTGTGTAAATTGTTTTCATTAGTATTATTATTCTTTATAGCATACATATATATTATAAAACTACTTGTATTTTGGTAATAAAAATAAAAATGATGGGCAGAATTCTGGGAAAGACATCCAACAAAAGATTGTTTTAATGATATAAACTCTTCTTCCCCATATGTACAGGGTGATTCACTCTCAAAAATAAAAGTAATTTCGGGATACTATGCACAATATTCTTAAAGGCAAAATAAACACATGCAGCTTAAAACTGAAATCATACATAGATTTGTATAAAAAATATTTGATCTTAAATACAAAGTAATATGTCTATTCAGAGGCATATTTCTGTTTTCCATATATTTTTAAATTTTTAAATATGTAAGTCTATCTCTCCATAAAAGATAAACATTTATGAAAAGCAAGTTATGTATGATAAATATATTTATATGATATATATTTATATATATATATATGTATATATATAAAGCAGCATAAGAAGCAACAAAACATTTTTAATGTCATAAAGTAAATTCACTCAGTTATTTGATGAATGATACCCTTTTTAGATTAATTTCATCCTCAGAAATTTATAAAATAAGAAAGCACAGAGCTATATTTTCCAAAACAGAAAACTTAAGTTGTATAAAACATTAAAATATCAAGCTTAAATAATGATATATTTATATTGCTCCATAATAGTACAAGAAGTTTAAGAAGCTGGTTTATATTAATATCTATGAGAACTTATTTTCTTTATACAAATCATAACTGAATAGATTTCAAGAAAAACAATTGATGGTGTGATTTATGCAAATTACTTGATGTAGTTTTAATTAAGTTGCTTCAGCAATTTAAACAGTTAATTTGATTAGGTCAAAATGTTTTCCTTTACTTGGAATTATGAAAACTTTAAATCAGTTCCCCATTGAAAAATTACTTTAGTGATTGGTAAAACACCATGAGCTATCTTTTCATTTTTAGGGAAATTCATTTTTAGTGTGTTTTAGATGCTAGTCTATCCTGTATTATATTGCAGTTTGAATTCTCAATGTCCCTCAAAGGCTTGGTAACCAATGCAGCAACATTCAGATGTAGGCTTTGGGGAAGAGATTAAATCATGAGGCCTTGATCTCATCAGTGCATTAATAATCTGAAGGTATTATTGGAGATGGGATCTACTAGAATTGGAGTAATGGGTCCTTTGGCTCATGCCCTTGGAAACTATATCTTGTGTACAGCCCTTCCCTTTTGTTCAATGTGTTGGATATTAAAGTAGAATCCACCAAACATATTGAAATATAGTTTTCATTGTCAATGGGATAAGAACATTAATTGGAAATGTGACTGGATCAGCAAGGTTCTGATCTCTGATCGGTAGTTCTCAATCCACAAATTGTCACTTTTGTCCTTCAGGGCCATGAAATAAAGACGGAAAGAATAGGTTCCTTTCAGCTTTATGAGTAACTAACCTGATCCCTAAAAGAGATTTTAAAGTAAGTTCAGAATCCTTGTTTCATAAATGGATTTTTATCAATTGCTTTAATACAAATTAATTGTCATTTCCATATTTTCTATTTGTTTCTTTATTTATATAATTTTGTTTTTAATGGCAGGGGCAATGCCACTAACTTTCTCCCTATAAGAGTCATCATGAGCTCATTCTCTATCTTGCCAATTCTCTGAACATACCATATCTAATATCTGCACAACAGAATTTTTACAAATCAAGTGAAAAGGGAAAAAATAAGTACATTGATAGGAAATAAGTCAGTAGAGAAGAGAAATTTTGCATTGGAAAAGTCCTGATGGGTGGTCTGAGGACAGGACCTTACCAGGTCATCGACTCTCTGATTCTTCCTAGAAGCCATCATCTCTGAAATACACAAATTAAAACAAAGCAGAGAAAAACTGTCTGGTTGTTCCTTACCAATACTTAAAGATTTATGTTTTAAAAGGTAAATAGAGGATATTGATTAAGTCATTAGGCATCTACTCTACCAGCTAATAACCATGCTTCTTGAGCTTATTCAAAACAACATTTTGAAATGTCATGAAAGTCATTTAGCTAATTTCAAATTATATTTTTCAAATGATCCTGGCCATACATCTGCTAAGAGTTTTAACCTAAGATCTAATTGACCCATAAGGAAGTAATTATGTACATAATTATTTTGCTGTTTTTGTTCAATTTCTTCTAGAAGATGATTATAACTTGTACATGGTACAACATAACATGAATAATAAAATTTCCATGCCATAATGTTTGACAATTTGCAAAGCATAGCATTCTGTTGTCAATACACACACACACACATACATACACACATATATATTGATTTTGATTATTTCATTGTCTCCTTTTTTTAAAACATTTTTCCTCCCTAACCCTCCACTCCAAGAAAGTACCTGTGGTTGAGTTGAACAGTTATATATGTGTGTGTAAACAGAATGCTATTAATAATATGGCACATATGTATATGTATGTAAATATATATATATATATATATATATATATATATATATGTATTTGAAAAGGAATGGAATACTGTGCAAACTGTCAAAGATTATGGAGCAAAATCCTCTGTTATCTATGTGTCCTTGCATGTGTTGTCACTCACATACATAAACAGTTGAACTCAATTACAGGTACTATTTTGGTTGAGGGATAAGAGAGAGACAGCAGATTATGCATAGTTTCAGCAGCTGGTGTGTGATTGTAGTACACTGTTGAAATGGCTATAATTACCCATTATTATTCTCTAGAAATGTGACTTTTCAGGTCCTTCAATAAAGAGTCATAGTATATTTTTTAACTCTTGGTTCTAGTCTGACTTTGTAGTATGTATTGTCAAGCAAAATGAAAGGAAACAGAAGATGTGCAGTCTGAGCATGGGCCTCAAATGGACTAGAACACTTTGGGTCACTCTCTGGGAAATCTGATGTTTATATGTGAAAGAACCTGAAATTTGGGGTAGAGAATAAAAGACTAAATGAAGAAGATATAAGGGGTCTCCAAGAAGGGGGAGAATCCCAATGTTATGGTTTATAGATGAGGTGTCCCCAAATAACTCATGTGTGAGATAATGCCAAGAAGGTTTAGAGATGAATGATTGTATTATAAGAGCTTTAACCTCTTCAAAGCATTAATTTTCTGATAAGGGTTACCATGGTGGTAATTGCAGATGGAAAGGGTTTGGCTGGAGAAAGTGAGTCATGGGGGCCTGCCTTTGGGTCTTATATTTTGTCCTTGTTAGCAGAGCTCTCTCACTCTCTACTTCCTGGTGCCATATTTTGAGCTGCTCTCCCCATCTACATTCTTCTGGCTCCGTTCTGGTCCAGAGCAATGGAATAGGCCATCTATTGACCAAGACCTCTGAAAGTGTGAGCCGCCAAATACACTTTTCAGCTCTAAAATTGTTCTTGTCAGGACTTTTGGTTACAGCAGTGAAAAATCTGACTGAAACAACCAGAAAGCAGAGCTGTCTAGTTATGGCTAAGCTGATCACAATACTTGAGTAACCAAAATCAGAACTCAACTGATCATAGTCCAATAACCATCCCCAAAAATCATAACCTAAATATAAAGGTACTGAATTCAGGATATAAGCTTTGGGGTGGTTTGTTGTGAGATATTTAGGTAATTGACAGAAAACACAGGTAATTGTGGAGCGACTGTTATGTATCTATCCCAATAATTATAAACAGTTTACTCTTTAGTATGAGAACTCTGGTATTTAGTGGGTATCCTCCCCTCAGAACAAAAGACTATGTTTGCCAGACTCCATTTCATCTAAAAGGTAACCATTCCCAGTATCAATAAGATATTACAGGGAAAATGTTAAGATACTCTTGTGAAATCTCCTTTAAAAGAAATATTTAAACCATTTGTTTCTAAATTGCTCTCTTTCTAAGAATATGATTTTGATAACTGGAATTCCAAAAGTCGTCTTGGACCATGAAATATCCTGATGATGACACCCATGTGTTGAGAATAATGGAGTGAAAAAAAAGATGGATAGATTTCTTATTTTATATAGGATCCATCATACATGCCAATAGTATCAGTTCCAGCCTTCTTTGCATAAAAATAAGTAACTTTGTAGTATCAATAAGTCACTATTATAAAGTTTCTTATGCATATAACTCCAATCCTACTGCATTAATAAACATTTTTTTTATCTAGAAAATATAGGTAATACTTGAAAAGCAATAATTAAAAGACTAACATTGCAATGAAAGTATGTTGGCAAAGATACATTTGGCAATATGAAAATTTAAAGGCAGTGTATAGAAAATAAAAAATCAAATGGTTAATATTTATTTCAGGGAAATAAAGCAATAATGGAAAGGTTGTACTTATTATGTTGCTAAATATTTTAGATTTGATAATCTGAAATGTTGGTTGGACTATAGATCAAGCAGCATCCTTCCACACTTCCTAAGGAATTATAGGGCTACTTTGCTTAGCAATTTAACTATATGTAATGAAATTGAAAACATTCATTAGCTTTAGAGGCTTCAAGTCCATTTGCAGCACTACACACCTATTAAATATCTTTGCAAATCTAGCATCAAACTCTTCGTTTTCTAAATAGAATATGATTATCCAACCAAAGAAAGCATAGTTTCCTAGGATGATTTCAAAGCTGGGGAAGAGAAGACACAAGATACTCCTAGAGCAACTTGTGGTACCAGAGAGTAAAGAAAATTATTTTGAAAATAATATCGGCAGAGGGTGTATTACTCTAAAATTAAAAGAAAAATTTGAAACACAAAAAGTCACCTGCAAGAACTCCAAATAACAATCAGTAAATTTTAAATAGTAAAAGTAAACCATAATAATAGACTATAAGTCATGTAACTAAATATCCAATATCTATGAGTCCATACTAATATAAATAAATAACTGGATAAAATAGGGGGACGAAGGAAGCCTAGCCTGTCCTCTTAGAAACTCCAGTTAATAAATACAGAAGCGATGAGGTAAATGGAAAATCATTATTAAGAAATCTCACTAATAATTGTAAAATCCACTGCCATATGCTAAAATTAATGGTTGGAAGTTTGAGAAAAATAGAATACTTACATTCTATAAAGTATTTCTTCTAAGACATTTATTCCAGATGAATACTGGGACATTAATGTTGAACAACTTGGCACACACCACTTCAACAAGAAATCAAGGTAATATCACCACTGACACAAATTGACACCATAATAAACTTCCTAATCTAAGGCACATAACAAGGGCAGAACTCTTCAGTGGTGTTCTTGCCAAAAATGCAAAGTCTCAATTTAATCATGAGTAAACATCATAAAAATCCCAACTGTGGGACATCATTCTACTCAATAAGTAGCCAATAATCTAAGCAAGTTTCAAGGTCATGAAAGATAAGGGAACTGTGAGGTATTGTCACAGATTAGAAATGAATGAAGTATTGTTACAGTTGGATGTGAGATGTCCCCCAATAGCTTACATGTGAGACAGTGCAAGAAGGTTAAGAGGGGAAATGATTGGGTTGTGAGAGCCTTACCCCAATCTGTGATTTAATCCCCTGATAGGGATTAATTAAGTGGCAACTGAAGTGGTAGGGCGTGGCTGGGGGCGGTGGGAATTGGGGCGTGGTTTTGGAAATATATTCAAATCTGGAGAATGGAGTCTCTCTCTTGGCTTCTGATGACCTTGATATGGCTGCTTCCCTCTGCCACCTCTCCCACCATGATGTTGAGCTTCACCTCAACCCTCCAAGAATGGAGCTGGCCTTCTATGGACCAAGACCTCTGAAAGCATGAATCCTCTAATAAATTCTTTATCCTCTTCAGCTTTGCTGGTCAGATCCTTTAGTCACAGCAGCAAAAAAAGCTGACTAGAAAAGATAGGAAAATTAAACGCAATATGGGATTCTGGACTGTGTCTTGGCAAAGATAAAGTCCTTCAGTGGAAAGATTGTGGAAATTTGAAGGGCTTCTCTGTTTTGTTAATATGGTGCAGATGTTAATTATTTGGTTTTGATCATTTTACTGTGGTTAGGAAAGACACCTTTACTGTGGTTAGGAAAGGCACTCAAATCTGAGCGAGATACAAAGAATTACTTTTTTACAATTTTTGTAAATTTCCTAAAATTATGAAATTACTTCAAGTAAAAAGCTTAAAATTATTCTTAGAAATAATAGCAAAAATATGAGGGTTTCATTTTCTTTGTTTTGTTTTATTGAATTGGTGGTTGCCATCACAAACAACTTATACAGCCATCTGTGGGAAACTGGTTATAGTGTAACATATTTATACAATGAAGTGCAGTAGTTATACCGAATTAACTTAGGTACACATATTAAATTTCTAAATAAGAATTGAATTCATGGCTAAATTTTTAGATAGTGTTATATTATTTAGTTAAAGGTTGAAATACACAGAAACTGTATGTGAGTGGATTCACACACACAAAGTAATCGTACATGACATGAAGATGAAATACAAACACCAACTTTATGTTTAAATAATGAGATCATGAAAGGGACAGAGAAGTTTCAACTGTATGGTTTTTTTTTTTTTTTTTTTTTTTTTTGGTACTAAGTGGATGCTTAACCACTAGACCACATCCCCAGCCTTTTATTTTATTATTATTTTTTTTAGACAAAACTCTAAGTTGCTTAGGGCTTCATTAAATTGATTAGGCTGTCATTGAACTTGCCATCCTCTTGCCTCAGCCTCCCAAGCCACTGGGATTACAGGCATGTACCACTATACACACCTCAACACTATTTTTAAATACCTATTTTAACATGAAAGTCTTAAACAAACATTTCAAAATGTTAAGATCTGCTGAAAGTTGAATGTAGGGTGCACAGATATTATTGTTTTTATTATTTTTACACTTTTTAAAAAATGTTTAAAAAATCATAAGAATAAAGAAATACAATTTAGAAAAGTTCAAAGTGAAAAAGACAAGGAATAAAACAATAGTAATCTCTAGCATAACTGTGATGGGGACCTGAATTAACCTTATGGAGTAGAGAGTACAAAGGCACCATGTTTGTGTAAGTTATTCTGAAGCATTAACACAAATTGTTCTGGGATTTCACATTTAAGAGTCTATGACTGTGCTGATACAGCTTTTGGAAGAGCAAAAGGTAAAATATGTACAAATTTGAGCCCAGTGAAAACAGAAGTGTTTATCAGAATTGGACCTCATGGAAAGTATGAATGGGTATGAAGAGAGAAAAAGAAAATAATGTTTCAGTTATTTGTATACAAACAAAAAGAAAAAAATAGAAGCATACAAATGAAAAAAGCAAAGAAATAGGCAGGTGAACTTGAATCCAAACTGAAGTAGCCTTAAAGGGAAGAAATTCTCAGGTAAGAAGGAAAAGTGTGGCAAAGATTTGAAAAGGAACCAGAAAGGTCATGAAGGAAAGATGAGAATTAAAAAAAAAAAACTGTGCTTGAGTATTGTTTATGTTAAATATTTGTTTCCTCTTTATCAAAGTTCACTTAGTAAACAGGTGCCTGAAAAAAAAACATGGTTAAAAGAAACAAATCCTTACATTTATTGTCTTTTTAAATTTTTTTTTATTAAGCACAAGAAAATTCAGCAGTGGAGAGGGGGAGTCTTTTCAACAAATGATGCTGAGACAACTAATTATCTATATACAAAAAAGAAAAAAAAAGAAACAATAAAAGAGGTAAATAGGGAGCCTACATCATGGGAACAAATTTTTACTCCTCACACTTCAGATAGAGCCCTAATATCCAGAGTATACAAAGAACTCAAAAAATTAAACAATAAGAAAACAAATAACCCAATCAACAAATGGGCCAAAGACCTGAACAGACACTTCTCAGAGGAGGACATACAATCAATCAACAAGTACATGAAAAAATGCTCACCATCTCTAGCAGTCAGAGAAATGCAAATCAAAACCACCCTAAGATACCATCTCACTCCAGTAAGATTGGCAGCCACTATGAAGTCAAACAACAACAAGTGCTGGAGAGGATGTGGGGAAAAGGGTACTCTTGTACATTGCTGGTGGGACTGCAAACTGGTGCGGCCAATCTGGAAAGCAGTATGGAGATTCCTGGGAAAGCTGGGAATGGAACCACCATTTGACCCAGCTATTGCCCTTCTTGGACTTTTCCCTGAAGACCTTAAAAGAGCGTACTACAGGGATACTGCTACATCGATGTTCATAGCAGCACAATTCACAATTGCTAGACTGTGAAACCAACCCAGATGCCCTTCAATAGATGAATGGATAAAAAAAAATGTGGCATTTATACACCATGGAGTATTACGCAGCACTAAAAAATGACAAAATCATAGAATTTGCAGGGAAATGGATGGCACTAGAGCAGATTATGCTTAGTGAAGCTAGCCAATCCCTAAAAAACAAATACCAAATGTCTTCTTTGATATAATGAGAGCAACTAAGAACAGAGCAGGGAGGAAGAGCAGGAAGAAAAGATTAACATTAAACAGATAGATGAGGTGGGATGGAAAGGGAGAGAAAAGGGAATTTGCATGGTAATGGAGGGAGACCCTCATTGTTATACAAAATTACATATAAGAGGTTGTGAGGGGAATGGGAAAATAAACAAGGAGAGATATGAATTACAGTAGATGGGGTAGAGAGAGAAGATGGGAGGGGAGGGAGGGGGGATGGTAGAGGATAGGAAAGGTAGCAGAATACAACAGTTACTAATAGGGCATTATGTAAAAATGTGGATGTGTAACCGATGTGATTCTGCAATCTGTATTTGGGGTAAAATTGGGAGTTCATAACCAACTTGAATCCAATGTATGAAATATGATATGTCAAGAGCTTTATAATGTTTTTAACAACCAATAAAAAAATTAAAAAAAAAAGAAACACTACATACAAAATTAAATTTGAAATTAACTATATATAAACTAAAATATGTCAACTAAACTATAAAATTTGTAGAAGGAAAAGGAATAAAGTTTTGTGACTTTGTGTTAGGCAATCTTAGGTGAGACACTTCTATTAGTTTTCTGTCAACAATGATAAAATACCTAAGAAAATAAACCTAAAGGAGAAAATATTTATTTTGTTTCTTACCTTCAGAGGTCTTGGTTTATGATCATCTGGCACCATTGCTGTGAGCCTATGACAGAACATCAGGGCAGAAGGGCATGGTGGAGCAAAGTTGCTTATCTCCTGGAGGCCAGGAAGCAAAGAAAGAGAGCAGAGAAAGGGACCAAAGACAAGGGACCAAAGACATATACCCATCAACAACATGCCTCCAGTGACCTTCTTCCTCCAACTATATACTTTTCCTCCTAAAGTTTCTCCTATCCCTTAATAATATCACCAAATGTGCAAAGCATGAGCCTTTGAAGGATGTTCCAGATCCAAACTCAATACTACCAAAACAGTTTACCAAAAGGAAAATGCGAAAGGAAGAGAGAAAGAAAAGATTCATTGTGGTACATCAAAATCAAACTAATTCTTCATGGGATGCCATTAAGAATGTATACAGAAAGTCTGTTGAATGGGAAAACATATTTGAAAATAATAATAATAAAGTTGAACCCAGGATATATAAAGACCTCATACAACTCAACAATATAATGGAGAATAATCCATTTAAAATGGGCAAGGTATTTAAATTTATAATTTTCAAAAGAAGATATTTTAAAATAGCCTTTAGGCATATCCAAAGATATTCACCATAATTAGTCAATAGGTATTTCCAAATCAAAACCAAATTAAGCAATAATTTCACACTCATATAACTAAAACATAAATAAAATAGGTTAAGATAGCAAACACTTGTAGAAACCACAAGTATCATACATTGCTGTTAATTACAAAATGGCAAATCCTCTTTCCAAATTCTAAATATAGGATGGCTATGTGACCCGAAATCCTACTCATAGTTGCATGCTCAACAAAAGTAAAAAAATGAAAACATACAAAAATTAGATAAGAACGTTCATAGAAGCACTCTTCATAATAGTTAAAAAATGGAAACAACTCAAAGGTCCATGGACAGAAGAATGAATTAACAAAATGTAATTCATCTTTACAACTGGCTATCGTTCAGCAATAAAACCCAGTGAAATCCAGATCCATGCTACAACTTGGCTGAACATGGAAGAAATTATGCTAAGTGATGGAAGTCAGTTATAAAATACCACATATTGCATAATTCTGTTTATTACAAAAATGTCTAGAATAGGCCAATCCAAAAATTAAAGTAGGGATAGAAAATGTAGACAAATGATTCTGAGGGATTAAAGAGAAAGGAAATAGTGATTAATTGTTAATTGTTATAAGTTTCTTTTGGAGGTGTTAATACTTAATTGTTAGTATTGAGGGTCATAAAACTCTGCAAACATTAATATTAACATATTGCATACATTATAAAGTATATAATTCATCTCAATAAAGGTGTTATACTATTTTTTTAAATGTCCTACAAATTAAAAATTAAAAAGATCCTAGCACAGGTTATATTTCTTCTAAAAGTCAACATCAACATTCTAATAGTTTCTTGATTCTAGTTAATCTATATAAAATTTGATAGGATTAATATTTTTTCTAGCCTTTATCTAGTAGGCAATTACAAAAGCCGTCATCTTGAGTAGAAAGAAAATACGAAGGCCAGTATTCACATCATCCCCACTACTATGTACCAAGACACTGTTATAATTTAAGAGTGATCTAAATAAATGACAAAACTTGTGAATATGCATAATCAAATCTAAAAATTATACTATTTGCAAGAGTTACACCTTTTACTTCAAAATTCTGGTGATTTCAAGGAGATACTTGAAATACACTAAATAATGAATGAATGATTATATGTGAAAAAAACATGCTTTGGATAATATCAACAATAAAGAATAATAAAAACAAAAGGCAGCCAAAATATTTCAAAAGTGAACAAAAATATAAATATGAATAAAATTATATTTTCCCTTAGATACCTAAGAAGAAACATAAAGATTTTTTGGATGTTTTATTCTGGTAAGGTACTTGATGCTGAACTAATATAAATTTCTACAAAGTAATACAAAAATGTAATGTAATTGCAATTGAAATCCCAGAGACACATTTTTAAGTATTATATGAATGATTCTTAATGACTCTGAAAAACTCTTAAATTTGAATTTTAATTTCAGACCTCATGAATATGCAACATGAGGAGCGCTCTCTAAAAGATCTTTGAAATGGTATGTTGGTTGTGTTTTTGATTCCCTTGCCCTCAGGAGACATTACCACTTTCCCCTGCCATATAGTCTGCTCCAAATATTTTTTTGTAGATAACTGCTATGGTTTGGATATAACAGATTGTCCCCCAAAAGTTTATGTGTTGGAGATTTGGTTCCCAGTGTATTGGTGGGTGATGAGTGGAAACTCTGAGATAGTGCATTTGGAAGGTATTTAGGTCAATGCAGGGCACTCTCTTGAGAAGGAATTACAGTGCTTCTCATGCAGCCACTTGGCTCTTCTCACAAAGGGGTTATTATAAAAATTTGAGTGTGGCCTCATCCAGCCTTCTTGCTTCATGTCTGGTTATATGATCACTTGCCACAATGTTATTACAATCATTGCTATCTGCCATGGTGTGATGTAGTGAGAAGGCTTGGAACACAGCTGAATCCACACATGCGCGATACCTTGAGCCTCAGGTACTGTAAGGTAACAAAATTCTCTTCATAAATTGCCTGCTTCCAGTGTTTGTTATGGTAACAAGAAATCTTGCTAAAAATCCATGGAGGAAGAAATGTTTTTTTTTTATCTCAACTTTCCAGTTAAAAGTGGGGAGCCTCTGTCTTTTCCTCTTCTGGTGAAGAAAGAGGTAAGAATTAAAACTATAAAGTCATTAATGCATTTCACTCAGTCATGTTCCTGTCTTCTCTATATTATATATGAATAGTACTGTTTACTATATCAGCTATTCTATATTCTATATTTTTCTCCATTTGTAGTCCCCATACATGTTTTCTAACACCTTCATGCAGCATCTAATAAGTAATTTTTCTTCCTGCTGAAAGAAATGGCATCAATTATTTCTGTGTCTGCTAAAGAACCCATATTTCCCACATGTTTAAATAAAGCTAATGGTTTTCATATCCTAGAGCAGAACAATTTCTTAATTATTCTTCTCCATGTCCAGCATCACACACAGAACTGGAATCTATCATGGGTTATTGTGAGATCCAGTTGATTTCTTATGTCTTTTCTGCTTTTCCAGAAAACTTCACAAATTTTCTTCATATTCTAGTCTTTTAATTATTTTCCATCTGAAAAAAAAATAGGATTTTTTAGCAAGCTTCATAATTTGCCATGTCCAACACCTAGAAATTTTTTTCTTGATCCTGCCATCTTGTCTAGATATTACTACTTTAAGATTCCTGTTATCTAAGAGAATTGATTGTTAATTTTCTTTTTCTGCTTAACTAACTACCACAAAATTAGCAGCTTACAACAACATCCATACACTATCCTGGATCAGGGCATGACCTAACTGGATCTTCCACTCAGGGTCTCAGAAAGCTACAGTAAAAGCTTCCACCAGGGACACTGAGATCTATCTGAGAATAGCAATCTTCACCCAAACTCATATAACTGTTGGCAGAATTAATTTCCTTGCACTTATGCAATTGATGTTGACTTGCTGTTTACACATCAGCAGGAAAATCTCTTTGAGTTCAGAGAAGGCTGAATCTTTATTCAAAGTGCTAGCCTGACTAATTTGGCCCACCCACAATATTTATCCTTCTGATTAACTCAAAATCAACTGAATAGGGAACTTAATATCTGCAGTTTTGCCATTTAGAATAATCATAGAATAAGCATTACTGTTATTTACTGGTTCTGCCCACACTCAAGGGGTGGTGATCATATAAAAGATGGATCACTGGGAGATATGAGGCATCTTAATATTGATCTACAGATGCTATGCAGTGTCAGTAAAAATCCCATCTTTTATTGAAATTGAAAATTAGTTTCTTAAATAAGGAAATTCAAAGTACCTATAATAACAATTCTGACTTTAAAAAGAAGAAAATATTTCACTTCTACACTTATTTTTAAACAACACCATGTTGTTGTAAGTTGATTTATTGGCAAGTAAATTGTTGGCAAGTAAATTACTGACACAGAGAAAAGTGATTAGAAATATAGCCACATATAAATGGTTAATTAATTTTGACAAAAATATCATGTAAATTAATGCAGAATGAGAAATGCTTTCAAGAAATGATGAGAAAAATTGAAAAACCAAACATTGACTTCTACCTTACTCTATACATAAAAATACTAATTTATCATGGCCACAGAACTAAATGTATAGATCAAATATAGCACTACCTGAAGAAAATATAGAAGAACCTATTAATTACCTTTCAGTGGACAAGATTTCCTAGACATAAAACAGAAAGCAAAAAAAAAGATAAGAAAATGATAAATTAGATTTCATAAAATTAAGAAACATTATCATCAAAAAACACTTTAAGGGGAAATGAAAATTCAAGACACACACTGGGAAAATGATTTATAACACAAGTATTTGACAAAGCACTTGCAGTTTAAAATCCTGTAGAATGTGTTTTTAAAAATTCATATTAATAAGACAAACAACTCAATAAATTCTACAGAAGACAGAAACTTCACAAAAAAGACATACTTAATCGTTACATTTATAAAAATGATCAGCATTATTAATCATATAGTCTTACAATTAAAAAAACAAACATACTATCAAAGCCACTGATCAGCAATAATTGCAAGTAAAAGCAACAAGAAAAGCTGGCAAAGATGTTGGATAAGTCAAAATCATCTCATAGTGTTGGTGGAAGTGCAAAATAGCAAATCACTTTGGAAATTAGTTTAATCATCTATTTATTATAATTTTATTATTTTCTACAGTAGTTTCATTTCTACATATTTGCACAACAGAAGTGGACACACAGTTTTACAAAAATAAATATATAATAATATGTATAGTATCTTTCTTTACAATGACTTTTTATAATTTGTTTTGCAAACAACACAAACAAAAGCAACAGGCAAAGAAATATTAGATTATTCTGTATTCCTAGAATAGAATGTCACCCAGCAATTTAAAAGAATATAATAATGGTATATACAATAACAAAAATTAATCTAATATTATTATGTTGAGGGAAAAAAGCCAGATACAAAAGAAAATCTATGTCATATGACTTATTAAAGTGAATTTAAGAATATGCAAAACTAAGCTATGTTGATAGAAGAAACATCTTTGGGGCCAGAATTGCCTGAAAGCGAATTTGGGGAGTGTGTTGAGGTCATTACTATGTTCTATACCATTTGCGAATGAACTACTCCAATGTATGTGTTTGTCCAACTCACTTGTATAGTTAATATCTGTACTCTTTTTCACACCTGTATTTGCACTGAAAGAGAGAGAGAGAGAGAGAGAGAGAGAGAGAGAGAGAGAGAGATTTGCCTGGCCATTGCTTTTATTGCTTTGTAGGTATGTGGTATCTGGAGCTGCAGCATTCCTTTCACTACCATGAAGAATGAGCTAGAACTCTGAGAAGAGCTCAGACAAATACATAAGTTAATAAAAAGTAGCATAAATCTTTCTGGACATCATTTCATTAACTTACTTAACCAATCTCAAAATTCAAGAACTGCATAACACTTATTATGTCACATAATACATTTCTTCATAGTACAAGTCAGTTTGAGTTGGAGTTTTATCCTTTAAGTCTGAAAGCATACTGACACACATTGGAAGAAATTACAGAATATATGTCTACATTTATTCTATATTTATATATTACATATATGTAAATTTAGTGCTTCAAAAATGTACCCACTGCAGTCATAATCATAAAATGATCTACATTAAAAGAAAATTATAAAAGGTTTCAGTTTCATCTTATGGCCTAGCTTTCATTCAGTGTGGTTGAGATTTGGAAAACACGCTGCTTATTTATTTATTAATTTTTGCCTGTATATAGTACAATAAATATACAATTAGAAAAAATAAAAATTGGTGTTTTTAAGTAGTTATAAAGGTTCTTCTCATCTAGAATAACAACTATGAACAATCATTCTGATGTACAATATTTGGGGAACTATAAACTCAAAAGGGAAAGTTATGAAAACTCTCCAGAATGTCTGTTTTTTATAGATATAGAGCATACTAGATTTTGTCTCCTGATACCTTTGACATGGTTTGAAAAGCTAGGGAATTATAAAGAAGGCACCATCTGTTTTCCCTTTTGTTGTTGTTGTTGTGTTTTTGCCTTTTACATGTACTTGTGAAAGTATTTGGAGACAAAATGTACTCCCTAAAAAAAAAGAAAAATACGTAGAAGAAAAAATATACCTCTAGCCAAAGTGTCAGATGAAACATTTCTCTAAAGTAGTGCAAAGAGCAAATGATTTAGCATAAAACTATTAAGGTTTTGTACTCTTGCACTTAGAAGGGGAGATCCAATGGCTAAGACAATTAAAATATGTGAGCCTGATTTCTTATACTGCAAAATGCACAAAACATTTTAAAACAATCCAACACAAAATGTTTAATGTAAGCAGAATTTTAAATGCCACTTTGCATTGTTTCATATACCTTGATTCAAAATATTGAGACTTTTTGATATAAACAAAATGATTAAATGAGTTAAGTAACTAGAAACCAGATGGTGCTGTAAGGCAAACTGGCCCATTATTTTTCCAAAATGCACAAAGCATGCTTGTTTTCTATGAATAGCATCTCCTCTTATAACTTTACCTGTGATTACTTAAGGATGGGAATCAACAAAAGGAAAAAAAATGTGGCCATCTCTATAGTTATGGGCAAAGTTTAATAAGTTAGCTAGTCCTTTTGTAATTCCATACCTATTATTTATGTTAGATATGTTTTCCTCTTAGGAACTCAGCACTAGATGTTTCCACTTACCACCTACGAAAACTGCAATCCCACCTCTCACTCAGACCACTAATCCTCCATACACTTTTCAAGCTCCACAAGGGGAAAGCGTTTTTTCTGTTTTTATTCACTGAATTTCCCAAAAACACCTAGAATAGCACCTGACACAGTTCTTCAGTAAATACTTTTGAATATTGAATAAATAAACAACTTTCTTGATAAGCAGATAGAGTATTAAAATATATGTTTCTGTTTTGCAGGTATACATAAATTATGGTATATCTATATACGCACACACGCAAACACACACACATACATACATACTTATATACACACACAGAAGGAAAGTAATAATTGTGAGCGTATATTAATATAGATATTAAGTAATAAAAGATTGTGTACAAAACTAGGATATTGCAACATAAAATGCCATACTCCTTGTTTGCATATTTGTATATACATGCATTAATGTATATTTAAGAAGCAAGAGTGTTCACAGGTTTTGATAGCTGAATTCAGGTGAAGAAGCACTTGGAGACCAGAGACATAAGGCAGTGATTTGGAACTCAGTTCCTGTAATGATGTCTGTCCTACTCATTACTTACACATACCCTTCACCAATCTGGGCCTCCTAGTATTTAGCAGAGTGCACAGCAAGAGAAGTGTCCTTCAACAGAATGATCTAATACATGAATGTTTCTTATAAAAATTAAGACAGTAAGTGTAGATGATCCTTGTTGTCCTTTCCAGTTTTTAATATTATGTTTTCTCCCAAAACTAGTTTATTCTGTAATGGAGACATACCAGTATGTTAGTACTTTGTGGAGTTTATTACATTGAAAATAATGTATGATCCTGTTCTTGCAGGAAAATGGTTCATGTTAGCCCCAAAGTCTACTTTTTGAGAAGGCAAGGTCCTATGATGAGTACAATAAGGCTTTGGTATCTGATAGACCTAGGTTAAAAAATTATCTGTATCACTTATTAACAATATGAGGCTCAGTTTCCTCATTTGTAAATGACCTAATTAGGAACTATACCAAAAAGGATTGTTGTGAAAATTAAATGAGGTAAAGCATCCAAAGTACATGCAAAATAAATGTTATACTCCCTCCTCTCCCCTATTTTATATTTCTAATTTCTTTTCATCAAATTATTTCTTTGTTTAGACAATTGATGTCTAATGCTTCTTATTGAAAATGAGCTACCTCTATTGAAAACCTGAAACATATTCCTAAATTACTGATAGCACATTCATGATAATTAGCTATAAAAATAAAGCAAGGCTCAATCAGTTTTAACAATATGTCCTGGGCTGTTTGAAACACGGAATCATTATCCTTCTCTGGATGTCTTTTTACATAATTGTCCTATTTGTTTCAACTAACACATTCACACAAAAAGACATGTCTGCTCATGTATTGATTCTAACCAATTTATTTCTGATGTACAACAAACTGGAAGTAACAATAGACATTTTTCTTAAGTGTTAACAATATAGTTCTTAATTAATGAGCAATAATTTACTGATTTTGTCATTGTGTTTGAACTAAAGAAACTGCCAATAGCATTTTACACAGTCGGGGATCTATTTGCATGTTCATTGAAAACCTACTGAATTCAGTATAATTCTATTTGTCAGGGATTTATTTATTTATTTTTTCTCTTTGCCTCATATATTGAACGATACTGTGAACTGGAGACTCATCTCCCCACAGAATCAGGTGTTAAGACCTAATCACCAAGGTAGCAGTTATCAAGAGGTGGGAGATTTGGGGGGTAATTGGATTATAAGGATGGAGTACTCATAAAATGTGTTTAATACTCTTATAAAAGGAATACTAGAGACCCATAATGTTTTCTTCCATCTTTTCAGACACAAAAGAATGCACAATCTGATCAGGAAGTGGGTTCTCACCAGATACCAAATCTGCCACTCACTGAATTTTAGACCCCATAACTGTGAAGAACAAATTTCTGCTGTTGTAAACCACCCAGTTTATGGTATTCTATTTTGGTTGTCTAAATGAACTAATATAAATAGTTATTTAATTTTGTATCTATTGTACCAAATTTGACAGTTGATAAGTCTTAGTATTTTATGTACATTTAAAATCACCACCCTACAATTTTTGTCCGGATACACTAAAATGACAATGAAAAGAATGAGATAATTTAAAAAATGTTCTTTCATAAGGAGACAGCAAGGCTAGATGATTTTAAATTGATAATTTTATATTTTCTCATTCTTTAGAAGTATAAGGAAGTATATGCAATATAAAGTGCATGGATAAGGATGTGAGGCTTACATAGCACATACGTAATTTACACCTGACACTTGAAGTCAACAACATCATTGTTCCATTATACAGGTAAGAAAACAGACTGTCAAGGTAATTAGGTAACAGCTTAGATTATGTGTGTTTTAAAGCATAAAGTTAGGACTAGGGCTCATGCCTTAATTCCACATTTTGTGTTTAAATCACTCAATGTTCTCTTAACTGTGTTCATCTCAGGAGAGTTTAGACAACTATACTACATCAACTTTCATATGTAATTTTCTTCCATTGGGGAAAAAAAATCAAAGGAGATTATGGAAGCTGTTGAATTGTTATCATCATATTTTAAAACAAGAAAAAGGTCCAAGGCATAATAATGCTGTCCCAAGTAAGTAAGAATATAACAGAAAACTCCACTTGCTAATAAAGCAAAATTTAGCATTTCATATGATTGATTTTGGAGGAGAAATCTATAAGTGCAAAGATTGAGCTGTCCAATACTTCAATATCAGTTTTCTACAGTTTACTATACTCTCACAAATGATTAACTACTGCTGGATTCAAAAATACAAATTCTTAGGAATATACTTCCCTTTAAACTCCTAGGACAAGAATATAAAGAGATTTACTTTTGGTTCAGCATGAAGACATAGTTATATTCTTTCTCTAGTGTTCACAACTTCCCAGGTTTGAGAGTCCCAACTTGACCAGTTTCCCATGCACAACTTCTCTCTGTTGGTCTAATTTGAATCAAATATGAGTCTTAGACACTATGTGATGTTCAAGGACTCCTAAAGGATAGATAGTGGGAGCAGGCCAGTAGCATGAGCCAGACCAGGTCAGTGGATCTGATGACCTTCTCACTAGGAACATCTCAAAATGGATACCCTTCTCAGGGATTGAGGGATTCTTATCTTTTTGTTATACCTATACTCAGAGTCAGTTACCAAGTATTTATTTTGTAAGAGGACTTCAAGCTCTTCTTTTAAGGTAAAGCTTTAAGATTTAGAAAGAGTTCATCTGTTTTAAAGTGGCCTTGCCTGGTGGAAATTCCTCTGCTAGGTTGCATTATACTGCTGAGAGACATGTAGTATCAGCCTGTAAGACGCTTAAGTGAGCTTTACGGCTGTCATTAATCTTACTGTCATGATACATCTCTTAGAGTAAGCTATGCTTGTGAATTGCTCTTAGGCGACTCACTTAACTCTCTAGGCCTCATGTCATCTTCTGCAAAAAAACAAGTATATCTTTAAGGTTTCTGCTAAAAACAAAAGAAAGTGTCTAATAATTAAAGAAGAAAAATTTGGGGTGCTTATAAAATCCACTGGATGACCTCTAATTGTACTTTCAAGAACAAATCAGGCCCCAGAACCTCACTGCTTATCCCACTAAGTGGAAAACTGATATGGAGCCATGTAAACTATGGCAGCAGGAAGCTTCACCCATGCAACCAAGTGGTGATGTATACCCTTAAAATAGATGCCTTGAACCTTGCTTTCTTTCTCATGTAATTTAGTGCCAAATTCCATTCATATGCAAATGAATTCAAGTTGGCAAACTCTCAAAAATTCTAGAAAATTGATTACAAGGATATCATATACTTGAAAATTGTTGAAAGAAGGAATTTTAAGTGTTCTTACTACAAAAACATTGATAAGTCTATGAGGTTAGTAGGTAAGTTATAGATAAGTTAGTAGAAAAGTTTAGGGTTAGTAACCTTCACTTGGCCATCCCACAATGTACATAGTTTTTGAAATATCACTTTTGAAAAAAATATTCAATATTTATATTTGTTAATTAAAAACAAATTACAAATTTAACTTTAAAAAATAAATACATGAACCAAGGAAAAGCCTTTAAGAAAATTATAGCTGAAATGTTGTTTCTACTACATTCATGTGAACTCAGACCAGTTTCTTGAACTGTTTTCAATAGGGATATCCACACTCATCCCAACTGTACATTATCAGAATCAGTGAAAGTTGAACATTAATTGCAGTGTCAATAACAATAGTTTTTTTTTTTTATTCTTCTTCTTTCTCTTACATTTCAACAATCAAGACTCCTCCACAAATATTTTAATATTTTTATCAAAGACAAGAGCACTTTATTTCCATTCTGAAGCCTGCCTAAAGTTTTTCCTGACTATTCAATCTTCCTTTTCAGAGATACAGTTGTTTTGATGGTTTCCCTGTAGCACAAATTCTCATTATTCAGGTAAGATCCTGACCTTTAAGCAAAGAACTATGACTTTATTGTTATCACTTTAATAGTGCATCTAAAGTAACTGGAGTGCACTCAAGCATTGTGCTAGTAGTGATAATGCCAATAACAAGAGGACTATGGTTAGCTATTAATAATTACCACTATTTGGTGCTTGTTTGTTGTACTTTTCATGGATTATCTCATTCAAGTCGTACAGCAATCCCATGGAGTAGCACTATTTTTATCCTATGAGGAAACTTAACTAACATCATAGAATAACCAAATGGCAGTGCCATGTTTTGAAATTGTCTTGAACACCGGAAACCATGTTCTCTCTCAAGCAATAAGCTACATGGTATCATATGTCAAAATATTTACACAAATATAATTTTAAAAATGCCTCATTATTTCCCACTTTACCCATGATAAGTTCTCTTCGGATAATATTCAGATTCCTGAACCTCAAATCTGACTTACTGAATCAAAATCTATAGAAGTAGAACCTGAGAATATGTATCCTGGAAATTCTTATTCACAGATAAATTTGTGAAACAATTCTTTACATTTGAAGTCTGAAAGAGCAGTAACCATTACATTTGATCAAAAGTCTCAGTTCCCTACTTGAAGTTATTTCCTTATTAAGAGAAGAATGAAAATTGTATGCCTTGGACAAAAATGGATTTGCTGCAAACCTTGAAACATGATCACTAGAATTTCACTGGAGCACCACAGAGTGCCACTTTGGAAGACAGCAGAGGCATCCTCATTATGTGAATGTTTTCTAAGCCCACAGGCAGAAGTAGGCAGCTTGTATACTTTAGGGGCTTTTCATTCCAAAGTTAACTTATGAATAAAGATGAAAATCAGTTTTAAAACATTTCAACATTTCTTTATAGATATAAAAGCAAATGCAATTACATGCAAAAAAACAAAGTTACTCAAGTTGAATATATATAATGGGAGCCTAAATCCCTGGATTTCTCCTAAAAATCTTTATTTAAGGGAGTATTTTTGAATATTTTAGTCAATATATTTCTATATTTTCTCACTTTCCCCTCAGGGTCTTCCTTGGAAACAGAATATGATTTCTATTTCTTGTCCTAGTCAAAATGTGCTACCAAACATGTTAGTCAGGCTGGACCTGAAAGAAAAAGGTGGATTTATAGCAGTTTTGTTTTGTTGTAGATGTTATTGTCATGGGAAGATTCTAAGGGCATTTTGACAATTAAGTCAAATCTTTTTATAATGTTATATAATAAATCCAAGTTTATTTCCTTTGTGGGTAGTAAGGAGGGAGTAATGAATGTATGAGATCTTATAGGGGTAAATGAGCTACTCATAGTTTAGGAATTATAGGGTGGAAAAAGTGACTATGTCTACTAGTACATTTCAAGAATTCTGTCTCCAAAAAAGAAAGGAAGAATAGATAATACCTAGCATCAAACCCAAAATATATTCTAGACAAAGTGAAGATTTGAATGCACTTTCAAATTAAGACAGAAGACAGAGATCTGTTTCCTCTCTGTTGTTAACCTGATTTTATTTCAGGGCTGCAAAGTTCAATAAAGAGATTAAATTTTTTAAATGAGCTCTTATTTTTTTGTGGTAAATTAAAGGGGGGAGAATTTTCAAAAGTACAGGGTCTGCCTTACAAAAAACAATAATAATACAAGGAGCAAAGAAGCTGTGATCGTCTTTCTCTTGATGGTACTATAACTACTTGCTAGTTCTTCCCTACCACAGTTATTTTCTCACAGTTATGTCATAATTCATAGTCCTCCACAGTTATTCATGCACATCATAATTGTTCATCTGTAACACCTTTGGGAAAGTGGTAGCCACAATTCTTTCAAATGTCAGCAGAATATTTCCCTTTTGGGTCTCTGCCCTGTTGTGTCACAGCCAAAGGGGCCAATACCAGAGGCTGGGTAGATGGGACCACCCAATTTTGGACTTTCAACCTTTCAAACTGATCTATGTAACTCTGTTTGCTTTATAAAAGGAGTCTGATGTCAGGCTTCAGTGTTTTCTGCTGGGATAGTGTCAAGAGCTCTCCTAATGCCTTCTTCTAGCTCTAGAGGGCTCAGAGTTTCAGGACTGGCTGAGTGTGTTTCCTGGAAGTTTCTCTGGGATTCCTTAACAATTCCATAATCATTGGTAGTGTCACTTAGGGTTTTCTCAAGCTATCTGAGTTGCCTATGTGCCTGTAATTAATGCTCCACGAGGGCACCATCCAGTGAGATTATTAGAAGGCATTTAACAGGCAGTACTATGGGACCCATAAGCAGGAAGGGCACTAGGAAGCGAATCAAATGAGCAACTCCCTAAACAGCAGGAAGAGCGGCCTTCTCAGTTGTCTAAACACAACTGATGCACCTTGGCTGCCTAGAATGCAAGCACTGTTCTTCTGACAGCACCGCTGACAGCAGCAGGTGGGGGTGAGAAGTTCTGATCATGGTTTACCATTCCCTGGAGCAGCCGGTGCACCCTTTCTTCTACCCATCTGAGGAAAGAGATCGTGGCAATATCTGTTCTTTTCACTTAAAAGACTGTTTTTAAAAAACTTTATGACTTAACCTTCAGGGAGAATAGATTCTTCAAGGAAAATTTATCACACAAGAAAAATAAAATGAAAGATATTTTTTGTTGTTGGTTTGTTTGAAAACCTCCTACTATTTATTTTTCACTGACTCCCTTCCCTATTCCAAAATCATGTTTCAAGTGTTTTCTAGGTCCCATTCCAAAAGCATTGTTCTCAGCAGGGATAAATTTATTAAGGACCTAAAAGTTTTACTCAGCCCAGTGGTACATAGATATAACTTCTTTCTTTAAAGAAGCTATAATTTTAAAACAAAATAAAGTAAAAATGATGTGAATAAAATAATCTTAGTCATTGGGACATTGGAAAATTTTTTGCAACAGAGAATAAACTCCACACAGTGTACATGGTACAAATTCAGGGCTTGACAAGAACCATTTTTTTATAAATGGCAGTCCCCTGACCTTTGCTGCATTATCATTCTGTAAAATATAATCTGACCTGTGCACTCTAGAGTTTGCAACACGTTACAGTGATCACAGTTTCTTAAATCATTCAATTTAACTGTCAACTCATAAACTTTTTAATTATTTTAAAATATTTAATTAGTAAATATTCTATATTCTCCAGCTGTACAATGTCATGATTTGATATACATAAACATATATACACACATTGCTTAATTATTAACACTAATTATCATGATCTCTTTAACCAAGTATTGTATATATTGTGTGCATATCAGATAGTATGCTAGGTGCTTAGGATACAAGTACAAAATAAAGTCTAGACCTCTTTTCAGTCATCTCACAAATTTAAAGGTGATCTCTTGAGCTATTTTTATTTTTCCACATTAAAAATTATGAAGATATCACTTAAATCACCTTGAAATAATTAAGAGGTATCTAGGAAGAAGTCCCCATTATACTTCTACTTTACAGAATCATAGGGTTTATGGCTTCTTGCCACCATGAAATCATAATTAATTATAAGTACTAAAAGAAGATACTAAAATATTTATCATACATTTGTTTTTCATATTTCCTAGTACATTATTCAATTAGAGATCCTAATTGAATCCTCAGAGAAGATTAGGTTGGGCATAGTATTGACACTAAAAAATAATGTCCAAATTTAACAATAACCTAGGATGAGCCCTTGAGGTTTATTTCTGAAGCAGTATTTAAAAAAAAAAATTCCTTGTGATTATATGGAAAAAATGTCTGAAAAACTCTGAAAGAATGACATACAAAACTTATTTACTCCATATAAAATGGGATAAAAGAGAATAGACAGAAAGCAAAAAGTTTGCTCAAGTCAGAGAAATGGTTGTTTGAGGAGGAAGAGAGCAAGGAGATTATTCAAATCTGGAGGGGCCTACAGAAATGCAATCAGCAAGATAAGTCTGTTCAACTTCTTTACCCAGAGCTGGGAAAATGGCCAACACCTGTCAAATACCAACCACTGCTCAAGTGAACATTAGCGAAGCACACTAGATTCCTTCCTACTCTATCCCAGAACGTTACTTTCTTTCCACCTTTCTCTTATCTGTAGTCCGAAAGTAATCCCCATGTGTAGCTTGATAAGCTCTTCAGTTTCTTGCAACTTATTTATGTGAACAATCTTTCCTTTAAAAAGCAGGATATTCTTGTGTATGCTAAAACAAAGAATGGAACCTTAGGCATCCAGAGTCAGAATTCCTGTTTGAGATCAACTCATATTTACAGTCTCATCTAATCTGCTAGAGATTTCCTCTGTCATCACTTCTGCAAATATTTACAAGCTACATAAAAATCTAAATTTTTTGCAGTCATGTTCCTTTAAGAATGAATCCCTAGAACAGTATTCTTTACCATCTTCCTTTCTATGGATTGCTTTACAAATAAGAGATTGGGTTTCTGAAACGTTAGTAGAATTGATTGACTTTTAAAACTCTGTAGGATACTGCCATTCTTATTTAAACTCAAAGAGTTCCAGTCTTAGAAATGCTAGAAGGACTTACTACCCTGATTCTCACATTACACATGACTTTGCATGACCTTGCATATCAGTAGCACTGGTTCGACTTTGATTGTCCTATGATCACAAAACAGAAGCAAATCTGCCCAAATGTCAGGAAGGTTTGGGACTTGCGCTTATCAATGTCTGAAATACATTGATTGAGGGTGTGGTTTATTTGTGCCCAATGGGCTTAGGTTGAAGAAAAGACAAATGTATGAACTTGTCATACCCTTCTCTCAGAAATCAGATTGCAACTACATTCTTGCATAATCTATTGTGTGTTCGGGGACTGCCAAATGTTCATTTTCTTCCTATATCAATTTATTGTTCTAACTGTACTCAAATTAGTGGGATATTCACAATAGTTGCAAATAAAGAAGCAATGAAACATTTTACCTTATGAGATCATTAATATTCTGCTTAAGCAAAGGGCTAAGCAAAAACATGTAAAGTGTGATACCCATCCTTTCTATGAAAATCAAATTGGTACTGAATATTAGAAGTTTATTTCTGTAAATAGATTTCATAAGATTTAATAAAAACTCTCAAAAAGCATAAAAATTTATAATTCAAATAATTTACAATTAGATTTTAATTTTATGAGTTGCCACACATATTTTGCCTTTAAATCTTAATACATAATTTTAAATATCTAAAAGAAAAATTGCCTTTTGGAGAAAATAAAGATAATAATCCTTGTTTTTACTTATACTTATACTTTAATTATACTTTAATTTTAAAGTTGGATAAAAATATGTTTAATCTGAGTATCGTTTTCAAAAAATTACTTATTGTATATTAATGTTTTATAACATTATTGTTGAGAGAAAACAGATCATGTGCAAATCAATATTTGCTGAAAAGAAGTTTAAAAATTTATGAAATGAATATATAACATCATTTCTGAATTATTATGTTTTTATTTCTAATACAAATATCATTGGTTCATCAACAAATGATGGATCTAGCATACTAATGACTAAATTTACTTGTCTTTGATCTTTTGCAACCTTTCAGTCACACAAAAGACAATAAATATAACACATTTAATGTAAAAGACTTTTGCCTTTCTTTTATAAATAATTCTGGTTTTTTTTTTGTTGTTGTTGTTTTGTCTTTTTGATCATCTGTTTGTTTTCTTGCCATAGAATGAGTTGTCTTTGCAGATGTGACCTGAGCAATTCAGAAAGGTCCCATGTTTGGTACGTGATGCTTGATTTGATGTTCTACTGGCACCATGAAGACCTTCTTAATAATTTGGTCTCTGAACTTGTATTTGGTAAATGAAGTCTGACAAGATAATGGAGCCAGAGTGTGAGCCATAGAGATCACCTATTGTTTTAGTGAGTTTTTTTGCTGCTGTGACTAAAAGACTTGACCAGAACAATAATAAAGGAAGAAAAGTTTATTTTCGGGCTCACAATTTCAGAAGTCTCAGTCCACATATGCAGCAGGCTCCATTCCTCCAGGCTTGAGGTCAAGCATGGCAGAAGAGTGTGGTAGAAGGAAGTTTCTCACATGATGACCAGAAAGACTCTACTCTCCAGATACAAAATATCTACCCCAGGGGCATGCCCCCAATGACCCATTTCCTCCAGCCATACCCTACCCACCTTAAGTTGCCACTCAATCCCATCAGTAAATCAATCATTTCTCCTTTTAACCTTCATTGTCTCACACATGAGCTTTGGGAGACACCTCACATACAAACCATAATACCTAGGTTGCAATGTGCTTATCTGGAGTCAATTTGGGGCACTGAGGGACCCCAAAGCAACTGGCTACCATTGGCGGTGGTAACAAGAGCCATAGCAGGAGAAGAAGCTGCATAGCTCCAAGAAGGAAAGGAGGGTCTTTGCATGGAAGGAAGCAGCATGAGGAGCCACAGCATTCATCATGGTGGGAGTCCAACTGGCCCTTCTTTCCCCACACCCATCCCTGGTTTATCTGTACAAATACTGATTCCCCACTTGAGTGTTAGGTCAGAAATTGCGGGTCCTCAGTCAATAAATTTTGTTAGTAAGATATTAAAAATTGAAACCCTACACATGTAAGTTGCCCTAAGATGTATCAGGCAGTTATTTGAATTCTTCAAATCAATTAGAATCTCTGACCTTTAAAAAAAAATGCTACAATATTTAAAAGCAAATATCCCCAGGCTTAAAAAACAGAAATCACACTTGATAGAAAAAAGCACACTTTCAAATAAACTTTTGGATAAACCAGTTACTGACAAGGAAGACAATTTTTAAATCATTTTTCTTATGATGAAAAATGTACCAGTAAATATGCAAATAGGCAGTTTGAATTTTATTCAAATTATAAAGTAAATTTGAGTCCTTGTGTGACATCCTTAAGTTATAGAAAGGAAACCTTTGATGCCATTGTAGAGAGCTGAAAGTTCACACCTGAGCAAAACCTAGAGGATTTAGAAAAATCCCTCAAGGGGGAAAAATATTTTCTGAGAATAGTCAGTTCTAGATGTACTAAAATTTATATTTCAAAATAATTTTTCAGAAATGTATCTCAATGTTGGCACCATATAAATAATATTCTTAACAGTTTTGGTAATATTGGCATCAGCAGAAAATTCTTTCCAAAATAAAATTTATTTGACTTAATGTGTACCAATATACATTTAATAGAAACCATACTTTGAATTTTGCATTTTGACCTGTTCATGGGCTAGTAATATGCAGTAAAATACTCAAGTATCAGCAGCAGTAAGCTGTAGCTTCCAGTCAGCCCCATTGTCATGTGCGTGAAGGACCCATACTCCATGGTGCTAATGTATGATATCAGGGAGGTTAGGTATGTTAAATGCATTTTTGAGTTATGGCACTTTCAATTTATAGAATGATTGTATCATCAAAAGGTGAAAGTAATGTATTGATGGACAGCTCTCACCAAAGCACCAAAATAATTCACCAATCATATAAAGCTAATTTGTTTCCTACTGCCACAGTGCCATAAAGAAGAACACAAGCTTGTTACAATCTAAAAAGGAGGTTATGGCAGATTACTAGAGGGTGTTGGTGTCTGTAGTTCCCTGATTTAAGGTAGGACTTTCCTTATGGAACTTCAGTTAGAACTCAGGAAATTCATGACAGCACAGGGTTGCTTGTCAAAGGAAGTCAGGATTTGAGTGTCAACTATAAATAGTTGTTTGATAAGCAGACAACTTGCTTAGGTGATCTGTTGTCTTGAGAAGAGGCTGATATAGCAAACCATTATTCAGAAGAATTAACTTTTAGCAAATTCCTGAATTATTCAGTGGAATTATTTACTATGTTCTATAGTTTTATCCCCCAATGAGCATTTTCTGGAGCAAATATCTTCATGAGACAGTCTTCATTCTTATTCCTGACAGTAAAGCAATAAAGATATAGGATAACTTTCTAAGTGTAATTTCAATTTTGAAGTGCATAATACACATTGTTATTAGCATAATATTTTTGTGACATTTCTAACCATCATCCAACCAATATTCTGAAATGGAATTATGGAGGACTTATCATGTCACCGAGCTCATCGCAATGGGCAAGTTGTTTCCACATATCCATAGTCCTTGTGTGAGTCTTATGATCCCAACATGGGGGTGAGGCTATGCCTTGTGAATTGAAAACACATGGGCGGGTTTAACTAGCCACCTGGAGACTCGGGCTTACATGCAATAGACAAGTGTTCTTAAAATTCTAGCAAGTTAATAAATATTCATTTAATCCCATATTAGCATAATTTCCTATTCATATCTAAAATACCAATTTCAAACTTGTAAATACAAGAAATAATAAGATTTAAATTCCCAGGACCTCAAAACTCAGTTATCTAGATCTCAAGTAATGTAAATGAAGCCTTTGAATCTGTCACATTGTAGAGCAAAAACATCAGCTTATTCACTCTCTTCATTGTGTGATATCTAAGCTCCACATTTAAGATATTTATGATGCAAATGCTAGTAGGCAAAGTGCAACTGAAATCAATAGGATTTTGCTTCATATTCTTTCAACAGACACCATCTGTACAATATTCTTTGGAATGATGTTTAACCGAACTATAGAAAGTAATGAATGCTCAAATATAAATGACATTTTTTATTTTAACTGAAAAGAAACCCTAACACACCAAAGAAGTGTCAGTTGTATCATTTCTGAAGAAAGTGCTAAGTATTTAAAGCAGCAAAAGCCTGAAGATTCTCACTCGCCTATGTAAGCTTATGTGAAGAGTGACCCACTATGGTTTTATAATAAAAAGCTGTCAGTTTCAGGGGCCCCAAAGTGTTCCACATGGAAGTAGCAGTGTTTAAGGCAGTTTTCCATATTATTTTTTAATTGTGCCATCAAGCATCTGTCCAGCTTTACTGAGACTAACCTTGCCACTCAGGATATACTAAGTTCTCATTTATGTTTTTGAAGTCTAAGCAAATGAAAGCAAGCAACCAAGTCTTTGACCAGAACACCAACTGTACTCCTATTTGGGGTTTATTTCATGAAATCATAGAAAAGTACAGCTTAGGTTTGTGCCTTGAATTCAAAACAATAATCACATTTGCTTTATATACAGTTTGTACTGAAATAGGAGAGGGGGAAAAGAGAGGGAGAGAGGGAGGGAGGGAATTGAGAGAGATAGAGAGATCAACAGCTCTGAAGAAATACTACACAGGATGACAGAGTCCTATAGAAAAAAAAAAACTTCTTGTAGAGATACTTCAAGATGGCAAAATGGCCTAATTCTAATATCTGAATGGGCTCAATCATGAAGTGTATTTGTCCTATGCCATTGCATCCCAGAAGTATATAACTTTCTTTTAGATTTTACAGGGCCTCACAACAGTTGCCTTGAGTCTCAGAAAAGACTTTGAACTTGACCTTTTGAGCAATTTTGAAATAGTTAAGACTTCAGGGACCTTGGAGTTTCACTGAGAGTGTTTTGCATTATGACCTGGACCTGAGCCTTTGGAGATTAAGGGTGGAATACTAGAGCTTGGATCTTAAACGTGCCCAAAAGACCCATGCAGGAGTTGGAGTAAGAGGCCTAATGGAAGGAAGCTAGGTCAGTGGGGACATAAACTTGAATGGGAGAGTGGAAACTCAGCTTCTTCCTCATCCTCTTTTGTTTCCTGCCTGCCATGACATGACCACTTGCTATATCACATTCTCTGAGCTATGTTATGCTGCCTTGACACAGACCCAAAAGCAATGGGCCAAGTGACTAAAGACTGAAACCTCCAAAACTGTGAGCCAAAATGAACTTTTCCTCCTTTTAAATTGATTATCTCAAGTGTTTTCTTACAGTAATGAAAAGTGGATTAATACATAGTAACTGTAGTCAGTCCTCCAGAATCAGTCATTAGCAATAGATTCTCTTGACAAGAGGATAGAGTAATACATCCCTCAACATCACAATCACACCCAGTTTCTCATATGAGCCCCTTATTTCAGTTATTTCCCCAATTACTCTCTACTTTTATGTTGTAAAAAAAAAATCCCCTAATCACTGAGTTAGGACAGAAATAATTGACTGAGCATGTAATTTCTGTGTGTGTTCAAAATATATCAGGAATGACATGAGTGACCTGTATATTTTCCTTGGCCACATTTGTCCTTTGTCATCCTTCTTTGCTGCCCCACTAGCTCTCACATAATTTGTACTCACCAAGTGATAGTAAGGATCCAATTGAATGATTCTTAGGATGTGTGCAGTGATGAACACTGACAGAAATCATTTCCCCATGGCTTGGCTTTAAAATTTAGTGGGGAAAAGCATAAGAAACAGTAAATGAAATGTGGGAATTGGAAGCCTATAAGGGAAACATCCCTATTTGCCTTTCAGAAGTCTAACGTCTCATGTACATTTTAAAATATACTCATTCATGATTGAATAGCAAAAAAAAAAAATAGGTTTCTACAGATTCACAGCTTGCTGAAAGTCTTGACTTTTTTAATAGCAAGGATGTCAAAGGGGGAAGTTTAAGGATGCTGGCAAGTGTATTAGATAAAAGCTGGTGGGTTGTTTGCATTATATTTAAGATAGACATGCTAGAGATAAAAGGAGTTGACATATTTAAGTGCTTTGCCATTTCCAGCCCTATAACTAATATAAAATGTTATAGCAAGTTCATTGGGTTTGAGTGAACTTACTTAAAAACTGGAGCCCATCTCTGAGCTGCCTTACACTTGCACATTGCTGTCACATCAGGAATTACTTCTCTGTGTTCATGAGAACTTGAATTCCATCTTGCCATTTGAAATTCTAGTTGCTTTCTAAGTGTCTCAATTCAATGAGCATGAGTGAGCAACTTGAATTGCTTTAGCTTTTTAATGCATTTACCTTTTAGACCAATGAATAAGAAAATGTACAATTCTTTGAATACGTCTTCAAGTGAGTATTGTAGATGATGGCCAACGCACACGATCGTAGCATATATGTAAGAATGAAAGTAGGCAATAAAGGAATTGATTTATTGATCAATAACACACTTATTGTTGGTTTCCTTGTGTAAGCAAGGCGATAAATATTGCATTTCTTGTTTTATCTACTGGTCATTATCATTTTTCTTGGATTTCAACACCTTTAAACTGAAGCAGGGAACTAATATAGTTATTAGTATTTAGAATTGTCCTTTAAAAAGGTACATGCTATAGTTTCTAAAGACTACAAGAAAATGAAATCCTATGAATGTAAAAAATAAATCATTTTAAAAGGTAACACTGTTATCTTGATATTAGGGATATAAAGTTTTTCTATACAATTGTCCCTCAGTATTCATGGTGTATTGGTTCCAGGAGCACCCCTGAATACCAAAATTCACAAATGGTCAAGTCTCTTATACAAAATGGCATGATAATTGTATGTAACCCATGCACATTCTTCTGTATACTTTAAACCATCTCTAGGTAATTGACAATGCCTAATGCAATGTAAACAGTAATATAAATAGTTGATATAATGTATTTTTAGGAAATAATGGCAAGAAAAGCAGTCAGTATATGTTCAGTATTATTTTTCCCCAAGTATTTTTTGATCATCAGTTGTTTGATCCCCAGATGTGAAGAGTCAGCTCTGCATTGTTTCCTCCTTTCCTGCCTCCTATCTCTCTGTTCTTCCCTCTCCTTCTTCCTATATTAATCATTTCTTTCTTTATAGGCTGTCTACTAATGCTTGAAACAGAAATTATGATGATGAGCCCTTTCACTTTTTCACCTCCACCATCCACAAATGCTTTGGTTTAAGAAAGACAAATATTTTATGATTTGACTAACTCTTAAACAAATGAGTTTAAACTTGTGTTCTTAAAGGAATTGCTGTATTTGAGCAGAAAAGTTGGGATTGGGACCTGGAACATTGTTTGGATGTTCTTTTTCTGTCAGTTTCCCAATCTGTAATATAAAGACAACTCCATGAAACCTCTCCATGTCTCTGAGTAAATCATTTCAAAAATCATAAAGTTAAAGTATTTACATTGTTGCCTATGCATATTTACCATTCATGTGTATTAAATAAAAATAGCCAAATGCTGAATTATTGATGCACTATTAATTCATAAATCAGACTAACTCTGGAAAGCCAGAAAGTTTAATTTGAATGTAAAAGGAAAGGCCTGTAACCTCGTGTGGTCATTTCTATGACTACAAAACAAATTAACACAAACTTTATGGCATAAAACAACACAAATTTATTTATTATTTTATGCATCAGGAAACCTGGACATGGCTTAGCTAAATCATCTGCTTAGGGTTCCATAGGCTGCAATTAAAATTTCAGCTGTGACTATGAATTCATCTGAAGTCCTTTGTATGTATTCTGTTGCTAATAACTTAATATCACAGACTGAGTAATTTAATACAGATATAGATTATTTAGCGCACAGTTCTTGCGGCTGGGATATCCAAGACCTTTGCACAGACATCTGATGAAAGTTGTATCACAGCATAGCAAAATAACATCATATGGTATGCTAGGGATACTTCCCTCTTCTTATACAGCCACTAACACAATCATGAGGACCAATCCTATGACCTCAACTTATCCTATTCACCTCCTGAAGACCCACTTTTTAATGCTATTGCAGTGACAATTAATCTCTGCATTAGTTTTGAACAGGACAAATATTCAAACTGTAGCAATTCTGTATCCTATTACATCACCATATACTTGTTGGCAAAATTCAGTTGTTTTTTTTTTTTTGTAAAACTACAGTCCTTGGCTCCCAGAGGTCTCATTTGTCTTGCTATGTGGTAGTCTCCATAGGCAATTCACCATGGCACCTTTCTTCTTCAGGGCCTTAGGGTAGTCTCTTACTCTAATCTGGTAACAAAAAATTTTATATAACATTAGGTGATCCTGGGAATAGTACACCTTTTCCATATACTATAACTTAGTTGAAAGAGTGACATTCCACCCTCTTCTTTGTTATGTTCTGATAGCTAGAAGCAAACTTCTCTACCAAGATCAGAGACCACAGGAACATCTGATAATGTTATTTTCCATACCAGGCCTACACGCTGAGATACTATGGACTTCCAGGATGTATTTAGCAATCTTCAAGAACCAGAACAAAATTCATTTCCTTTATAACCCTTGTCTAAAGTTTATCTTGAAGTTTTCCACTTTTGTTTGTATACTGCTTTTTCATATATGAAACAATTTCCCTGTCTTTTCCAATCTGGATATTCTTATCAATTCTGTAGTGGAAAAATAGTTATTTTACTCTCATTTTTCTTAAACATTTTTTTAGTTGGTGCTGAGGCTCAAACCCAGTGCCTCACATGTGTAAGGCAAGCATTCCACCACTGAGCTACAGCCCCAACCCCTTACTCTCATTTTTGCAAATGAAAACACTGAATTTCAATGAAGTTAACCACAAGTTCAAGATCTCATAGGTAACAAGAAGCAGAACTACAAAAGAATTTAAATTTTCTGATTTCTGTTCTTAATTTGATATCATATATGATAAGCTTAAGCTGTTTAAAGTTTGCCTTAATAGGTACCTTAGAACACCCACAGTTTACCTTAGGATTCTCCAATTCTCTGGACAGGAACCTCACTGTATAACCATGTGGTTCCCAGAACAGGAAAATCAGGCTAGATATCCACAAATACCCAGAGAATTAGAAGTATATTTAGTTGATGTATTCTGATAGGAAAACTTGGGAGTCATTGTAATTCTTCTCTTCCATCTCTGGAACTAATATAAGGATTTTCCTTGGGTGGCATATTTAGTATACTAATTCAGATATTGATCTTCTAGAAGATATCTAATGAAACCTCTCTGGTTAGTATTCATTTTCAAGACGTCGTCACCAAATCCATGATAAAATTCTCATAAACCATTAGTCAGTTTGAATCTTAAGAGCCAGACTAGGATAAACCCCCAGTCCTAATTCAGCAGCCAAATAGTTGTGAAAAAAGTGGAGGTCAACACGACAGTGACAGAATAAAGAGAAAGGGCCACCCATGCTTCTGATCTTAAATTTCAGTGACTCTAGTTTCCAGTAAGACAGAAAACTGATCATTATTGAATATGACCAGTTGGATTAAATTTCTTTGAAAAATAAAAATTTTGGAGTGCAAGAGATGGCTTGTAAAAATACTAGAGAGACTCTTTCCTCTTTCTAACATGAAATATTTTTTATTGGAACAATGCAATAACAAATGTATCAAAATCTATAAAACACTACAATTACTTTAAAATACTTATAGGAAAAAATTCATGCTTTTAAATAAGGCTAATAATACAAATTCAAATTAAGTTAATCCAAAGATGGCTGAAGTTCTACAATGCTAATTAGTATACATTTGTGAGTATCTATGTGAAATAACTTTTTTATAAGCTATTTACTTAGTAACCATATCAATAACTCATTAAATATCAACATGCCACATAGTCTGAGAGGTAGAGTTGAGGAATAGTTAGCAATGCAAGAGTTTTACTTGAGTGGTCAT
Source organism: Marmota flaviventris (assembly GCF_047511675.1). Classification (NCBI taxonomy): domain Eukaryota; kingdom Metazoa; phylum Chordata; class Mammalia; order Rodentia; family Sciuridae; genus Marmota; species Marmota flaviventris. Next base: position 36,851,496 of record NC_092504.1, read on the forward strand.
GTGTATAAGGCAGGAAAAAATAAAATTGGACAAAGAAAGTGTCAAACTGCAATGAAATTACAACAGTCTTCAGTAAGCCACAGGCAATAATGGAACAAAAATTTCCTGCAGAAAAGTTCTACATTGAAGAAAATTGCCTATTTTAGTGTATCACCAGGCTCAATAAAATTAGCTAGGGGCTTCCCAAGATGAATGTGGCTGTAGTTTACAAGCTTAGGGGATCCTAATAGTGTTGAGTAGTTAGAGGCTGTCAGTCTACAATGCTCCATGTCACTGGACAAAGACTTCCTCATGACAAGAGATTCAAATTATGCATCTCCATTACTGCCACACTGATATTTTAAGGAAGTAAAATGACAAAATTCTAACAATGACATTTACATGAATAGGTTCAATCAGTCTTTTAAGCAAACTTAACTGTGCATGTGCATGCACGTGTGTGTGTGTGTGTGTGTTTTCCTTTTCTCTTCTTAACATAGCAGTAAAAACAACCAGCTATTATTCCTAAAGTTTGAGAGAATTTGTAGTTTCCTTATTTTTGCATTCTACTCTGCAGAATGAATATAAAAATATTGACTGGCAGAATTGTCTACAAATGCCTTCCATATTCATCTCAGACCAGAAAAATATCTCCAAGTATGATGATGCTTATCTTCTTGTTTTGTGAAAGCATCTCATTGTGACCCCTCTTATACAGAGGAACAGGTGGGGACCAGAAAAGTTAAAGGGACACATAATACCTGGGATGGCACATATTATGTCAAAAATGCCACCAAGGAAGGGATCTTTCTAGATATCTACCCAGACTCCTACAAACTTTTAAGTCAGTTCTATTATTACAAATAAGATATTTGTTACATTCTAGGTTTAGTTCAGGACAGATCCATATTGCATTGGTTTCTGGACTGAAGAAGATGGATGAGTTTTTTCTTCAATCTTGCCCTTCGTTTTCAGACTTTCATTTGTAATGACCTATGAGTCATCCTGGCATGGCCCAGAGGTCAAATAGAAATACCAAGTATAAAACGCAATTATTTAAGAGAACTAGGCCATATTTTATGAGAGTTTTATAAGAATTTGACTTTGATTTTTAACAAGATCCCATACTCACAGAATATAAATCAAACAGTGTTCTTTACATTTACTATATTCAGTACCTATTTATCATGAGCATAGCAGTCTGAATGTCTGCTGTTATCTATAATGATACAGATATAAACATGGGTCAGTGAGATTGAAGAAAATAATTAAGGCAGGAGAGAGATGATCATTTGATAACCTCCTGAGTAACCCATATATTCTTGTGAAACTTAATTTATAAAAACAGATGGGAAGTCAAATTTTTCCTGGGGGTCATAATTTTTCAACCCTTGTTGGAGAGCAGCATTATATGCTTTTGGAAACATGAAAGCCATGCATCTAAATTTCCAGACTTCTATATAATGCCCCCCACCCTGCTTATATAAAGATATACTTACTTTATCTAAATGCTAACATGGCTATGACCAAACAATGCCTAAATATAATTTTTTTAGCTCCTAAAACACTTTGTAAAAGCAGAGTTTACTAGTTGCAGAGACTTCAATGAATTAGAGCTATTTATTTCTGGCTTTGATTAATCTTTCACTGTACTGATCCCCACTTTCCAAGTGTTGCCGGCCCTGAAGAGAACAGGAGGATTTCTATGATAATTGAGTATGTATACACGTTCTTATACACCAGGAAGAAAGGAATAGGCATTCAAACAAGGCTAGATATCAAAAGGTCCATCCAATTGAAATTGCTGTGGCATAAAATAATTTATGCTTGCTCATCAGTAATTCTAAAATCCAAGGGAAAGTATGCCATAGAATTTCATATGTATTGTAACAGGTCCTTAAAGATAATGGTGGCTTGGAGAAATATAGCACTTTATGGCTTTAAGTACACAACATGTATATATACATACATACATACATATATATACATATAAAGTAAGTATATCTTTATATAAGCAGGGTGGGGGGCATTATATAGAAGTCTGGAAATTTAGATGCATGGCTTTCATGTTTCCTATATATATATATATATATATATATATATTGCAGATTATTATCAGCATGTCCCTCATTTAGATCTTATTCAATGTGTGGTAGCTATTAAATTAGTTATTGAAATTACTAAGTAAACCAACTGCACCAACTCACAATTATCTATACTTTTACATCTGAATAAAAGCATTCCTTTTCATAATGTACAAAATACATGCCAATTTTGGAAATGTATATAAAATAGGCAAGTTCCATGTCCAATTTATGTCATTTGTGATTTATGTTCAACAATAAAAATATTAATAGAAAAGGCAGAATCAATACATTCCAACTACTATGAAACAATTAACTTTTTGTTCTAGACATTATGGGTGGTAAAGGTGGGTTAAATTTTAGACCATAGTATCTATTGGCAATACTCTTACATTTAAAAAAATATATTTTTATTAGTTATTGATGGGCCTTTATATATTTATATGTAGTGCTGAGACTTGAACCCAGTGCCCCACACATGCTAGGCAAGCATTATCCTGAGTTTACAATTAAAGACACTGAGCTTAGTTGATGCAGGTGTTTGGCTGATGCCTGTAAAGTAAATGTCCATGTCATAATTTAATCCCAAATTTGTTGAGTGTCAGAGTTCTTCACTTACTTTCTGTTGTTTTTGTTCTTGTTGTTCGTTCCTCCGTGTCATGTTGGGTTACACAGACATGGAAGGAAAAGTCACCCTGCCGTGTGTAAATTTTTGAAGCAGTTTATCTGCTTGCCACTGGCTAGAGGGGTATCCTCTATCAGCTATTCATTAGCAGAGGGGTGCTCCTGCACAAAGGAATTGCACTCATTTATCTTCTTCTCAGACTTCTCATGTTCCTTAGGCTATGCACTAAATAATCAATCACATGCATGTATATTGTCTCACAGAATTCTGATTTTTTAAAACATCTTAGCAATAAGTTATTGAACCAAATGTGCCGGGTCTTAGTTGAGTGTTTTGTATAAACTTTGAAACAATCGCCAAGTGAGTTTAAAGAAATAAGTACAAAGTAATAACAAGAGCAAAAGAAAAGAAAAATCATCTATATTCAAGTAAGTGATCATGTAGATCAAAAACTATAGTAACACTGTAAAACTATAGAAACGTGTCCTGTGATATATGAATATGACAAGACAATTTAAGAGTGATATTGATCACACTTATTTTCCCTTACACTCCTTTGGAGCAATGTTTAATGCATATATTCATACTGACTGTGGAATTATGTCCCTGACTCTGACAAACTCTCCTCCCTATATATGGAGATTATCTGAGCCCTCATTTATCACTATGTACCAAACAGAATCTGGAGTCCCACAGGTGATGGAAGTAAATCACCTGAGCAGTGTGCATAGGCATTGTGAGCATTCTTAGGTAAGCAGTGCAGTCCTATCCCTTGCCTCTCTCTAGTCAAGAAATGAAGTGAACAGAGAAAGTAACAGAATGAATTTCAAATTCACTTAACCAATATATTCTGACAGTAGGTTTTTAAATATTAGATCAAATTATTTAGGATTCCTATGAAACTCATTTCCTTTTGAGAAATCTCAGGGCCAGATGTTCCTATCCGGAATACATTTGAGAAAAATATGCCAAGATATAAAATATTGGGTTAAGGCCTTTAATCCATTTTGGATGTATAGACTATTTACTCATAATACTTAATTAGACAAATATGGCACATTTAAATTACCATTTTCCAAACTTGTTTCAACTTTTGTATTCAGTTTTATCTATCAGCTTTGTACCCAAACCTAGGTAACAATTTTGTATAAGCATATGTTCCAGGGCAAACAAATTAAGTCATCTGCAGTTTTCTTACATCTCTTTTGAAACAAGGTACAACATAAATAAATATATTAATTAAAAACAGAAAATTTTCCTTTGATTAATTTGTTTCATTTTAACTGGTTGTAGAAATGCCTTTGCATGGAGAGTTTTCATACAAATGAAAAACAGACTGAAAAATGTTATACTTATTGATTTATAAGTACTTTGAACTGTGGGTATTGTCCATGACACATTTTAATAGCATTGCAGAGTATATCAAATTTAATAGAAAAAAATAAACTTCAGAAGAAACTTGGAAACATGACTGATTCAAACATTTGTCAGTGTAACCGGGTAAACTTTGGTTTTCTGTATCTCCAATAGGAAATGTGGTTTCACTAACCAAATTAATATAATCTTTTCACTAGTAAGCCACCAAAGAAGCAAAGGATAAAGAGATAAGAAGAAAACTCTGAATTAAAATATCTTTAACTTTAAAAGATTTGGGTTTTTTTTTTAATTTATAAGAGCTGATTTTAATCTTTTCTGTAACCACTCCAATTTGATAATCTAGACAAACATAATTAACATGAAAAAAAGGCTTGATCTGGAGAGAAAAATACCCAGAGGGGAGATTTTAAACAAAAAATCACCCGAAGTTACTTTTAGAACCTCTGGATGGTAAATCATGCAAGTTGCAGAAGCCAAGAGGAATTATTATTGGCAGGCCTCTTCCTGTGACCCACAGTATAATTTTGACACTAAGGCAAGATGAGTTAAGAAATGAAAAATTCTACTGGAGTCAACCTTCCAAATGGGAAAACTGATCTCTTATTTATTTATTTACTCTACTTCTGATAAAGTACCACTCTGAAGAAAGATAGCCTATATGAATCCTAGGTTCTGTGGCATTAATGAAGTGTAGAAGGGGAAGAGGGTATTTAGGTTATTGTAAAGATATAGAAACAATTATCATTGTTAATTCCCATGTCAACTAAGCCACCAATATTCAAGACACAATGAAGCTTTCATTATTTGAAGATCAGTCTTTTAATTTTTTTTATTTTTTGTTGTTGTTGTTTCAATGCTTTCACTTGGGAATAATGAGAAACATAATTCAGATCCCCAACATTTTATGAATGTCTACATGAATTTGTCCACAAAACAAAAGCACTAAAAAATAAATAAATAAAATCATTATCCCAGAGCAACCTATAAAACCTCTTGAACAAGTCGATGCATTGCTTAACTTAATGTTATCTCATTAGACCAAGAAATCATCCCCTTTACTTACTTAACAAAACACTAAATAGAAATTTACAATGTGTAACTGACAGCAAAAGCAAAATGATAGTAATGAAAATGATCTGGTATATCTCTGCTGTGGTCATTTTATTTTTTTCAGTTTGGACACTAAATTTTTATTAGAGTATTTGATATATATTCGGATGTCATTAAATTTACAATTGAAAAGTATTCATTGAGCAGATTTTCCCATTTTGCACTAAATTGAAAATAAGTAATTACATTTTAAAATTTGAATTAACACAACTTTGATATTATAGAATAGTCTCAAATTCTATAGACAGTTGTTCAGAGCTTAATTGAAGATCTGTCACTTCTGTAGGATATAGTTTTTTCCTCATAATTTTTAACAAAATTTCCATAGCTAAATAACATTTTCATCTCTCCATTGAGAAATAGTTTTCTTTTTGTATAAAAATCCAAACCATTTTATAGCTTACCAAAATTATAAGTTCAAATCTGTTAAAAATTTGTTTTAGAATGTTTGTTGGACATTTAATTCTGATTTCCAGCAACTAATTTTCTTAATACTTTTTTGATTGTTGAAAAGAAACTTCTTATGCATTTGCTGAGAATGTCTCTCTTTTTGTGTTTTTATTAGTGCATTATAATTATATATAATACTAGGGCTCATTGTGACATATTAATATGTAACATAATTTGCTCCATATCCTTCCCTCCCCCAACCCTCTTTCTCTACACTACTAGTCTACCTTCCATTTATTTTTTAAATTGATGCATTATAATTATACATAAAAATATGTGTGTATCTATATCTATCTATGTTAGATATAGAACAACCAAATTATGCTATGTGCATGCATGTATGAATATAGCACAATGCTGTCGTCATTTTAACCGTTCAATATTATTTTACTATGAGTGAATTCCTTATGCTGATAATCATAGGGATAAGAATAAGAGCTTCCATTTATTGAGTTTTAAATCTTAACCAGATAACACATTATAATATGAATGTGAGGAAGAAAAGATAGAAGGGAGGGATGAAGGAAAAAAGAAAGGGAGGGAGATGCAATAAAATGTGCATCAAGAGCAGCTGTTCAAACCCATTCTTGTTTATATTCACACAGCTCCCGATACAAAAATGTTGTGTTCTTTTATTGGACCATGCAATCTCACCTTCTCCTAAAACAATGGAATCAAAGAATAGGGTAAGGAAGATAAATTATGGTTCCTGGGTCAAATCTGACCCAGGGCCTGGACCTATTTATGTATGTGTGGTCCTCAAATTTAACAATATTTTTCTTGTTGTTGTTTTTTTTGTTTTTAATATTTTGTCAATACAACTAAAACAAAGAATATACGAGAGACTATGTGTGGCAAACAAAGCCTAGAATATTTGCTATAATAAATTGCCATATACTGATGGCTTAAAACAACAAAAATTTATTTTTTCATAGTTCTGCAGTCCACAACTTTGCAGTCAAGGTATCAGTAGTGTTTGCTATTTCTCAAAACACTGGGGATGGCCTTCCAGCTTCTGGTGATCAGTAGCAATCCTTGGTGTTCCTGGCTAAGAGAAGTGGTCCTCCCAATGCTGCCTCCTTTTCCATATGGATTCTCCCCAGTCTCTGTCCATTTCCCTTCTAATGAGGACACCACTCATTGGAATTCAATTTCCCCTAATCTTTTGTGACAACTTCTCAAAGTTATATCTTCAAAGACCCTATTTCCAGGTAAAGTCACACTTTACGTTTCCAAGTATACAAGAAATTTAGAACTACTATTCATCTCAGTACAGACATTTTAAATTTTGAATTTCTTCTATGTTTGAGAAGGTAGCCATTACACTCCACCATCAGCCTAAGAAAATCAGAATAATGATTTGCACCCTGGTTTTTCCATCAATGACTCTGCAGTATATAGCACTTACCTTACCCAATACTTCCTTAGAGAGCCAAACCGTAACTACTGAGAGTAAAGTAGCTATATAGTCACTGTCACATCTCTTGAGAATGTAAGATGTCTAATTGCTTAATTGTTTACTGAAGTAATTATTTGAATCATATTCCTGGCAAGAAAATAGACATATAGGTTTGAGTACATTAGAAGAAGTCTAGCCAAATGCCCAGAATTTAATGCATCCGTATTTATTGTGCTTTTTCATTCTAATGAGAGGAAAAATTCTCATAAAGCCATTATAATATTTACTTTTAAAAACCCTCCTAATAATGTTGGTTCCCATGGGGTAATTGAAAATATAATGAAAAATCAAGCAACGTGATTTAAAAAATAAGGAAATAATGTCTTTTTTTTTCTATACTAAGCAATGAGAATTATCTAATATATCTCAATTAATCATTTGCAATTATACAAATCCTCTAAAAGGAAGGAAGTTATGAATAAAACATGACTTGAGAGAATCATTTTCACAAGGGACTTATTTAGACACTGGATAAAACAAACAGTATCTTGAAAGGTTGGGGATTAGACAGACTATAAATAATAAGCACATTTAAATAAGAATACCACAGAAGCACATTAATATGTGCTTGTAAATCACCAATTTTAAAAGATAATTTGAGTAAATTCCAAGTAATTTTCTATTCCTATCTTTGAAATGTGAAACTTTTTAGCATATTCCCATCACAGTCTAAAATACCAAATGTGTTCTTTAAACACCGTGGGGAGCTTCTAGTGATCTTGATTTTCATAGATTCCCAGTGTGAGTCTTTCATAAATGGACTCACGGTTTCCAGAACCAGAAGTAGTTATATAGATAGTATATAAATTATAAAGAATGGACTTAATATTTCCTCTTAAAAATAAAGAAGGAGTCCGCATCTCCTTTTCTTTGAGCATCTACTTTATATGACTTGTAATTGTAAGCTATTTCTTCTTCTCTTTGGAATGTAAATTTTTTTTTTTTGAAATGTAAGTGCATTGCCAATTTTAAGCCCAAAAATGTCATCAAAGGACCTGAGAACCATGTCTTGACAATGCAGTCTTTCAAACAAATAGTACCCTTTTTGACCAATTTCTATGGGAGAGTGGGATTCCAACTTCAGCTGACGCATAACTCAAAAACTATCTAATGCCATAAAGTAATAAGTTTATTTTTTCCTTTGAGTAAATCAATTGATGATAAACTCAAGTACCAGGATGAACTATAAGTGACAAATGGTTTTGTCAAGTTCTCTACTTGAGGATTATTGACTATATTAAGAAGATAGATGTAATGGATTGTATTTGCTTGACTCTATAAAAGGGTAAGATTTTGTTCTGTTTGCTCTCTTAATGAATTGCCTATGATGCACATCACATTCTGGTTTAATTTTATTCATTAATAATTTTTTTCCTCTTCAACTTTTGTGTGGAGATTTTCTGGGTTAGAAGAGAATTTTGTTTCTAATTACATTTCCCACCAAAGACAACACACTATATACTGTCTGAGTTAGCAGCCCATGACAAATAGCATCTCTTTCAAGCTCTCACATATCATTTATATTAACAGTTTCACTCTTTAAATGGTATTTTTCAAATATGTGTCCCACCAAAGACAACACATCCATATACTGTCTGAGTTAGCAGCCCATTACAAATAGCATCTCTTTCAAGCTCTCACATATCATTTATATTAACAGTTTCACTCTTTAAATGGTATTTTTCAAAAATGTAGGAGTATAATTAAATATTGATTTTCTTTTAAAAGTGTGATCTTTGTCATTCTGTAAAAATAAAACATTAAATTGATAATATAAACTCAGCTTAGGATTTTGTGTTTATTATTTTAGAAACAAAATACATTTTCATGTTTTTAAATTATATTTGCATTTACTTTTTTTTTTTTCTTTCATAATTGTGTTTTTTTTTTATTTTTTTATTTTTTTTTTATTGTTGGCTGTTCAAAACATTACATAGTTCTTGATATATCATATTTCACAATTTGATTCAAGTGGGTTATGAGCTCCCATTTTTACCCCATATACAGATTGCAGAATCACATCAGTTACACATCCATTGATTTACATATTGCCATACTAGTGTCTGTTGTATTCTGCTGTCTTTCCTATCCTCTACTATCCCCCCTCCCCTCCCCTCCCCTCCCCTCCCCTCCCCTCCCCTCTTCTCTCTCTGCCCCCTTTACTGACATTCGTTTGTCCCCCTTGTATTATTTTTCCCCTTCCCCTCACTTCCTCTTGTATGTACTTTTGTATACCTCTGAGGGTCTCCTTCCATTTCCATGCATTTTCCCTTCTCTCTCCCTTTCCCTCCCACCTCTCATCCCTGTTTAATGTTAATCTTCTTCTCATGCTCTTCGACCCTACTCTGTTCTTAGCTACTCTCCTTATATCAAAGAAGACATTTGACATTTGTTTTTTTAGGGATTGGCTAGCTTCACTTAGCATAATCTGCTCTAATGCCATCCATTTCCCTGTAAATTCTATGATTTTGTCATTTTTTAATGCAGAGTAATACTCCATTGTGTATAAATGCCACATTTTTTTTATCCATTCATCCATTGAAGGGCATCTAGGTTGGTTCCACAGTCTAGCTATTGTGAATTGTGCTGCTATGAACATCGATGTAGCAGTGTCCCTGTAGCATGCTCTTTTTAGGTCTTTAGGGAATAGACCGAGAAGGGGAATAGCTGGGTCAAATGGTGGCTCCATTCCCAGCTTTCCAAGAAATCTCCATACTACTTTCCAAATTGGCTGCACCAATTTGCAGTCCCACCAGCAATGTACAAGTGTACCCTTTTCCCCACATCCTCGCCAGCACTTGTTGTTGTTTGACTTCATAATGGCTGCCAATCTAACTGGAGTGAGATGGTATCTTAGGGTGGTTTTGATTTGCATTTCTCTGACTGCTAGAGATGGTGAGCATTTTTTCATGTACTTGTTGATTGACTGTATGTCCTCCTCTGAGAAGTGTCTGTTCAGGTCCTTGGCCCATTTGTTGATTGGGTTGTTTGTTCTCTTATTGTCTAATTTTTTGAGCTCTTTGTATACTCTGGATTTACTTTTTAAAAAATTAATCTTAAAGTGATCTGCTAGATATGTATATTTTTAGAACTACAAACATTGTTAACTGCTTAATACATTTCTCTTTAGTAGTTGTCACTATAATTATCAAACATTAAAGTTAACATGTAACCAATCATTCTGTTGGTGAATATCCCAGTAATCAAAAGATTGTAAGCCAAACAACAAGAGAAAGTATGGTCTTATGAGACTTTTGATACTGAAATATTTTCCTGTCTATAATTCAAATGAAAAAAATTAGCATTTACCTTGCATTAGAGGATTGCCAGGTCTATCTCCAGGTATCAGTAAAATCACAATCACTGCAAGGCTATCATTTCCTTGAAAAATAACTAGCAAGGAGAGTGATAGTATGCTACAATCATCAGTTTCTCTCACCCCCACAGACTTTCTATTTCACTACCATTTTGAGTAATTTCTAAATGGTAGAATTGGTAGAATTATTAGAAAATATGTTTTGGATTAATCCTATAGATGTTTAGAGTTGGAGCTATTATTTCATTTTAATTTATATTTATTTTATTTTTATATCTTAATTTTAATTTTTTCATTTTAATTTATTATTATTGAATCAATAAAATGTAAATTAAATCTCATTTCTGATATTGACTATGTTAACTAGGACATGTTTCTTAATTTCTCCTGTCTCCTTACCAGTAGAAGGAGCATATTTTATTTTTAAAGTGTGGGTTAAATGCATTCCTATAATCCCAGCAACTTAGAAGACTGAGGGAGTATAAAAACTCAAAGGTCAGCCTGGGCAACTGAGAGAGAGAGAGAGAGAGAGAGAGAGAGAGAGAGAGAGAGAGATTGTCTCAAAAAAAAAAAAGAAAAGAATTAATGTAGCTCATTGGTAGAGCATTACTGATTCAATCTCCAGTTCTGGGTAAAAATATCAATTTCATATAGTTACTGTCAAAATATGATATAATTCATTTAAAGTCTTAAGCATGTAATAATCATTGACATATGTAGATTTCTTGCAAGCAATATGTGATATTTATCATTACTTCACATTGAAGGAAAGGGGTTTAATGAGTAACATCCTGGCACCTGTTGATTTCTTCTTACATAAAATGCCTACATGGAAGGACTTTAGTTCTGTATCCAGAATACAAGTGATTACAAAAACCACTGGTGTTATCAATATAGAAAGAAAATTCAAGAAACTTTTCTAACTAAGTTCTACTTTAACTTCTAGATAAAGCCTATTTGTTTCAGTGTAAATTTTGTGCTTACTAATATATTTTTCAAGGAATAGTCAATAGCAAATTTTTCCTTATCTTCATCTATTAAATATTGCAATCACTGTTTTCCACCCAAATACCAAATATTCATTGCAAGTAAAATCCAAAATGCCTCCCAATGAGTCATGATGTGGTTTTGGACCCTGCCATGCAGTCTCTCCTAAACTAAATGTAATCAAGCTCTGTCTACCAAATAGTATATTGTGTAAGTGAATTCTAAGACAAGGTCACAAGAAGTCTTATGGTTTATTTTTCAGTATCTTAGAAAGTTTACAGGGCAAGCTTCTAAGAAGCTGTACTCAACTGCCATGTTGTGAGGAATCCAAAGCTAGTCATATGAAGAGGCAATATGGAAAGGAAAAGGTGCCAGCCAATTCCCAACTATTCCCTCCATTCCAGCTTGGGTTCCAGGGCATGTGATGAAGAAGCCATCTGGACAACTGGTTCAGTTAAACCCTCAAATGACTCCAGCACCAGGCTGGGGTTTAAAACTACTTGTGATCAGCAATGAAAACTAGTGAGCACAGGTGAGCCCAATCAGCCCATGGAGTCAAAAGCAATAGTAGCATCTTTTATTACCCACTGCTTTTTGAGGCACTTTGTTGCATAGCAATCATATAGAAATCATTTTTACACTTAGTTGGAAAAAACAGAAAAAATAAGTATAAATTAAAATGAAATATTATGACCAACAGTATATTTTATATAGACTTTTATTTATTTTATTTTATTATTTATGTATACTTTGGCCTGATTTTACAAAACACTTGAAAATTTGGCAAAATATGACATTTTTGTTGTTGTTGTTTTTAATCTGTACATACGCCAAACATCCTGCCTAAGAATTTGGATTTTATGACTACATTTCTGGTTGAAAATATCCTCCCAAATTCATATGTTGAAACCTTATTACTTAGTACCCCACAATGTTACTGTATTTAGAAATAGAGGCTTTGAAGATGTGATTGAGTTACAATGAGGCCTTTGGGTCAGGATCGAATCTAATCCAACTGCTATCATTAAAAGAGAGCAAATTTGAACACACTGAAAAATAGCAAGGGAAGAAAGACCAGGTAAGGATATATACAGGAGGTTTTTATCTATAATCAATACAGAGAAAAGGCACATAAGAAACCAACCCTGCTGACACCTGGGTTTTGAACTGTGAGAAATAAATGTCTGTTGTTCAAGCCACGCAGTCATGATATTTTGGTATGGCAGCCCTGGCAAATTAATATACACATGAAATAAAATACAGATCAAGAGTATTTCCACAGTAGATGTAAATGTATGCATCTGGCCCTACTACTCAGAGTTGACTATATCAATCTACAGGTAAACCCATGTAGCAGAATTCAGATTTTTCCTTGCTTTCAGTGGCTCATGCTTAAAGTTTTCCATTAGTTCTACAAAGACTTTGAAATATTTTCAATAAATCCATCTACTTCCCTTTTTGAAGTTCATTTGATTCGGTTTTCTAGCTTATAACTAAGAACACTAACTGTGAATGATCTTTGGTTGAAGACTGTTATATAGCTGGATCACAGAAAACCCTATAGATACAATAGCTCTCCATAGAATGATTATGCATACATTATAGCAGAAAGTACACCCAGTCCCAAAAGTCCACTAACTGAAGAATAAAAACATCATACTTAGTAATGATATAGGCAAATGAAATTTTATTTGAGATATTTACATAGTGCTACAACTATCAAAAAGTAATTAGTGTTATAAAACAATAATATGCATTATTATGTTAAATAAGAAAAGTTTGTGAATGTCAAGGAATGGTTCTTTAAAACACATAAACTATATGAGAAGTCTTCACCAGTTCATTGCTTTAGGAGTATACTAATGCATTATGGCATTTAAAGAGGTTACTTTTAGAGAAAGACAAATTCTTGTTTGAATTCTGACTTCACTATACAATATCTTTAGTAAGTTATTTTTCCTGTCTACAAAATGAGGATAATGCCTTTTAGATAGTATTATTCTAAAGATTAGAGAGAAAGTATATGTCAAATCTTAGGGGTTACAACACAGCCCCAATTTTCTCATTTTAAAACCCATATCTCCCTTTCAGAGGTGAGGGGCTGGAACACGGCTAATGCTTAAATGTGTCAAGAAAATCAAACTTGGTCTCTTCATTTTTTTAATCCTGTTTTTGTTTTTATGGCGGTGCTGGGAATCAAACCAAGAGCCTGTCAAGTGCTCTACTGCTGAGCTACACCCCCAGACCTCCTCTTCTTAATGTAGACAATTTCTATATTAAACAGATTCTTCAGAGCAAATGTTTAGTCAAATCAGAATTAACACCTCAACAGGGATATTTCTGTCCTCTCATCTGATGACCTTTCTTTCATTTCCTTTCCTACAAAGATTCTTGAGTGTAGGTAAGCTCTTAGGTGACCTCATGGCAGAAGGGTTAGGTCAATTGATTCTTATGTTGGCCCTTGTGCCAGTTGGTCTTCTGTCCTCAAAAAATGTATATTCTCCTATGTGGTCCTTGCTCACATTCACTGTTGCTGATCTTGCTGCTAGTTTTCCTTTGCACGAACTTCAGAAGAGGATGTGTCTCCTCATGTCATTGGCCCTATGCCAGCACAACAGTCACTAATACTCCATTGTTTCCTTCATCCTATTCCTGGCCTGGCTGCCATCTGTATGATATTGACCTCCATTCATCACAGCCATTCCACAGCAGGCTGGCTGGCTCTGCAACCTGTTGTATCTGGTTCCTGCAGCAACAGCAACAGAGGAACCTCTATACCTTGCGTGCCACAAGGACCTAATGGGTAAATGTTGGAAGCTAAGAGGTGGTTGAGGCTAACTGAGAGCTGCTTTGCCATAGGATGCAGCATGAAGCCCCATCTCCTCCACAGAGCCCACAGCAAAATGAAGTGGTCTACACTTCCTGAATTCAAACATCATTAACTCAAAAATGATTTATAACTCATTTCTGCTTTTGACTCCCTGCCACTCCTAAATTATCTATGTTAATTAGACCACTCTTCTTGAAATTCAACTCCAAAGATGGAATACGGGGAAGAAGCAAGGAATCTCTCTGAATGCCTTGCCTTCTCCTGTCTACAGTTTGTCTTCTTTCTCTCAAAGTTTTCCAAATGCTCTGTCTTTTCTCTTACATTGGGTGGGAATTCACTTCTGTTTCATCCGGAGCCCTTTCTTCATTTAGGCTCATATAATTCTTAGGGGGGCTTACGTATGATCTAAAAATGAGAATGCCTTCGAAATTTGAATATTCTCTCTACAGAAAACATGCCAAGTTAATCTCTTTCTTTATATACATATGCACACGCACACACTGTAATTTCTGTAAATTAATACCTGATTCTGTAAGTAAACTTTATCTTCCCTGTGATTTCCTACTAGGACGATTCTAGTTGCCCTTGAAGCATTGGGTGCCTTTGGTTAAATAGAAGAAAGAGTATTACAAGGAAGAACAGAAGACAGGAAAAGCATATTAGGGAATTATTTAAATGTCATTCTGTTTAATGTGTAGCAGAGATATTTATAATTGAAACTATATCTCAATTTATTTTTCTATTCAATCACTGAACACGTATCTTTTGAGTGACTAACATGTACAGTTGCTAGGTAGAAACTGAAGGAAATAACAGGGAACAAAATGAAAATGGCCTCTGCTCATGGATAAGACAATCATGTAACAAGTACTTGCAAGTGCAACAAGGAGAAAAGAAGGGGTGTGTAGGGTTTAGTGGAACATAAAGAGGAAATGTTCAACTGGACTAAGTTGTCAAGGCTCAGAATGTAAAGAAAGCAAATGAAAGATTCTATATGTATAGTGTAAAGGTTAATCAGAATTGTCAACTTGATTGGATTAAGAGGCTGCTGGGTATGTAAGTGAGGGTGTGTCTAGGAATGATTGGCATGTGGGATAGTTAATTGAAGTGAAGACTCTCCCTAAGCATGGGTAGCACTATCCAATAGGATGTTGACTTGGATGAAATAAAAGTTGAAAGAACAAGGAAGCAGCAGCAGATGTTAGCTTCATTCTTTTTGATCAGGTTCTTGATTGCTGCTGTGATCACCTAAGGTTATTGGACTCTTGCTTTCTCAGTCTTCCAAAGTGGACTCTTCTAGTGATTCTCCAGGGAGTTTCCAGAAGCCTTAGGTTTCAGACTAGGGTAGTATCATTGATCCCTCTTGTTCTGAGGCCTCAGTTTATTGAACTGTGCAGCTATTGGTTCATCCATCTCTCCAGCCTGCAGACAGCCATTATGGACTATCCAGCTTCTGGCTGCCTAAACCAACCTAATAAATCCCTTTTTTATAATTATACTTCCTGTTGATTTCATTCCTCTAGAAAACCCTGACTAATACATATAGATTATTTTGGACTTCCTATGGATATGTGTGTGTAATTACACATTCACATACATGAGTACAAATACATACATGTCTGTCTCTATTTCTATTTGTACATACATGATTTTCTTATAATAAAATTAATAATTTGCTGTCCAAAGCTTTTCTCCTTATATACTCTCATTTGAAAAAAAAAAATGATACTTGTCTTCTTAAATTGCTAGTTCATTTTTTTTCCTCCTGAGTGACTTCTATTCTTTTAAAGACTCAGGTAGACCTACCTACATTTAAATATATAAGCATAAATTAATGATTAACTAATTGGGCATTTTTTTATGATTTTAAACATTTTAATGAATTCATCTTATTGACAAAACAATTATAAATATGATGACAAACACACATTCTCCCTAGAAGTAGCAAGCCTTTTTTAGTAAGTAAAAGGCATTTCTTTACCTGAAATAAAATTCAGAATACACCGGGCATGGTGGCACAAGCTTTTAATTCCAGCAGTTTGGGAGTCTGAGGCAGGAGGATTATGAGTTCAAAGTCAAAGCCAGCCTCAGCAACAACGAGGCACTAAGCTAAGCAACTCAGTGAGACCCTGTTTTTAAAATAAATAAATAAAAATAGGGCTGGGGAAGTGGTGAAGTCCTGAGGTGAATAAACATATTTTGAGTGCTCCCAGAGTTCAATCCCCAGTACCCAAAAGAAAAAAAAAAGAAAAAACAAAAAGGAAAACAAATTTCAGAATAAAATATAATTTTCTTAGTTCAGCAGATTAGAAATAAAGAACATAAACTAATTAAGGAGTGACTCCCTTAAGTTGAACTGGATACATGTTAAAATGGGTTGGCCACATTTGTGTAGTAAATGTCTGTATTTGCATTTTTATTAACACTGTCATTTAGAGTGACAATAATTAGCCTGTATCCATTAAGGAAAACTTGATTTATAGATTTATAGCCCATCAACTCTGTGATTCCAGATGCTTAGACCAAAAAAATATGGTTGCATGGCAACAGTATTCTCCAAGGTCAAAGAAAAGCTAGGAAATGAGAGGGCCAACTAATCTCTTATTGCTAAGAACAAAAATACACTTGTGCTCAAAATTGTCCTTTGCCTAACACCATGCAAATGGAACAAACATGCAATGATGAGATAGATTATAAATGCATAGTCCAGCATGTTCCATCACCTCTGCTTGACCGAGAATGTGGCAGTGTGACAAATAATATCAAAGGACAGAAATAATTTTATGCGTCGTTGGCTTGATTATAGGATTCTGTGTCCTGAAGGTGTCCTATCTTGTTGCTGCTGTGTGAATGTGTCCCCCAAAGTTCATGTATTGGAAAATTCAATTCCAGGGGAGCAGTGCTGAGAAGCAGCACTATTAACAGGTGATTAGGTCATCGGGCTCTGAACTTGTGAATGTAATAAAGTGGTTATTATGGGAATATGTCTGTTATCACTGGAGTGGCTTGTTATAAAAGTGAGTTTGGGCCTTCCTTGCTCTCTCCTTGTGCTCTTCTTTCCTACTGCCTTCTGCCATGTCCTCATGCAGCAGAAAAACCCTTATGGGATCCCTCAATAGGGATTTTTTTTTTTTTTTTGCCTCCAGGGACATTATCCAAATAAATTTCTGTTAATTATAAATTACACAATCTGTGGTATTCTGTTATAGAAGCACAAGTTGCTATAACAAGTACCTGAAATGTGGAAGCAACTTTGGAATTGAATAATGGGTAGAGGCTGGAAGAATTTGGTGGAGCAAAAATCCCTTGGTTGCCATGACCAGAGTGTTTAGTGGGAAATCAGATTAAAAAACAAGAAATGTAGGAAAAGTTTGGAATATCTTAGAGATTACTTAAGTAGTCATGTTCAGAATACTGATAGAAATATATACAGTAAAAGCTATTTTAATGAGGTCTCAGAATTAAATCAGCAGCAAATTTTGGGATGGGGGGTAACAGTCTTCTTTTTTATACAGTGGCAAAGAACTTAGCAGAATCATGTCTGTGTTTTATAGGAGGTAAAACTTATGTATGAAAACTGGAATGTCTGTCACAAGAAATACTAATCACCAAAGTGTTGAAGTAGCCACATAGCTTCTTTTGGCTTCTTATAGCAAAACAAAAGAAGAGAAAAATGATTAAATATGGAATTTATAATTAAATAAAAAGCAGAACAGGAAGATTTGGGAAATTCACAGCTTTTCCAAGTAAAAAAATAAAGATTCTTTACAAAACTAAGACACAGGCATATACCAGTGAACATCTGCTAGAATGATCGGTATTGATACAAGGGTGTCAGGTGTTATTCATCAGACAATGGGAGGATGACCCAAGTGCATTCAGAGATCTCCATAGCAAATCAGGACTTCAAAAACAAGGTTTCCAGATGGGCACTCTCAGCACCCCAGCATCCGTTGCTCTGGGCTGCCTCAAATCTCTGCTTCCCACCTTCTGGAACAGTATTTCTTGGCAGCCACTACTAATGGATCCAAAAAAAAAGTCTAAATACCATTCTTGCTACCACAACCTAAGAATACCAATCTTTGGTGGTGACTGGACAGTGCTGACTTTGGAGATGCACAGAATGCATAAAATGTAGGTCCTAATTGGCCTTCATCCAAATTCCAAAGGATGTATTGGACAGCATGGGGGCTCATTTAGAAACCTGTGTCAGGGGCAGGGCTACCACAGAGAGTTTCCCCTAGGGAAATGATGGTGGAGCCATGGAAATAAGAAAACCTGCAAGTGGCCAGAACTGTAGAGATATCGGTGTGCAATGCCAGCTTGGTGGAGTTACCAACATGAAACTCCAGCCTGTGAAAACTGCAGTGTAGATTAAGCCCAGAAAAGGCATAAGGGCAGGGATGTCAGAGACCTTGGGGACCCAACTGCTCCATTGTATCTAGAAAGTGGCACATTCAATGAATGATTATTCTGGAGCTCTAAGGTTTAATGTTGTGTTTTGGACTTACTTGGGAGAAATTACCCTCTTTTTTATTGCCTTATCCTCACTTTCAGAATGGACAGGTCTATCTCTGACCTGTCACACCATTATATTGTGGAAGTAAATAACTTATTTTGACTTCACAAGCTCAGAGCTGGAGGGAAATTGCCTCAGAAGGAAGGGTGCCTTGAGTCCCACTAGCATGTGAGGTAGATAAGACTTTGGACTGAGTTGGTGCTAGAACGAGTTCAGACTTCAGAGGCTATTTGGATTGGAGTGGATGTGCTTTGCCTATGATAAAGACACAAATTTAGCTATAAACAGAACACTTCTGTTTGAATGTGACCTCCATGGTTCACGTGTTGGAAACTTAATCCCTAAAGAAACAGTTTTGAGCAAGGTGTGGTGTACAGGCCTGTAATCCCGGTGACTCAGGAGACTGAGACAGGAGGATCTGGAGTTTATAGTCAGCCTTAGCAAAAGTGAGGTGCTAAGCAACTCGTGAGACCCTGTCTCTAAATAAAATACAAAATAGGGATTGGGATGTGGCTCAGTGGTTGAGTACCCCTGAATTCAATCCTCAGTACCCCCTCGAAAGAAAGAAAGAAAATACTTTTGAGAGGTAGGGCCTTTAAACAGTGATAAGTGTCATTGTCATGAGACTGAGATTATTATAGTGAGGGTGAAAACCTTCTTTCTCTCATACACATAGTCTCTTGCCCATGTGATGTTTTCCAACAGATACTACCACCACACTATTACCCAGATGCTGGCTCTTTGATCCTGGACTTACCAACCCCCACAACCATAAGCTAAATAAATTTATGTTCGTGATAAAATACCCAGTCAGTGGAATTCTGTTATAGCAACATGAATCAGGTTAAGACACTCTCTAATACACAGAAGAATTTCTGGTTTAACTTTGTGATAATTTTTTTAAATATATAGGGCTTTTGGGATACTAAAAACAGGTCTATCAAGTTGGAATATATATGCATTTCTCTAGAAGGACCAAGTTCCAGCTGTTACTTACTGAGGGTTTATGTAAATGCCAAAATTTATACCATGCATACTGTATTCATTATCTTATTGAAACATCACAAAACTCAGGATATATTAACCATACCTTCCTAAAGAAGAGAGTGTGTTTTGAAAGATTATGAAAATTGCTAAGCGTTACAAAGTTAATAAGTAGTAGAAGCTATCTGATTTTTAATCCTACACATTTTACTCTTCCCACACACACTTTTATTATTGAGGCCCGCATTTGTTTGAAATGAAGTTTGTGTTTTTTCAGATAACTTTTATGTTCACCATTGGATATGGTTTGGATGTGTCCTTCAAAGATCATGTGTTGGAAATTAATAACTCAAATTCATATGTTACTATTGGAAGATAGAGTCTTTGGGAGAGAATCAGAGTTAGGTAAAGTTATGAAGGTGGTGTCCCCAGAATAGGGTTAGTAGCTTCATGAGAGGAAGAAATACCCAAGCATCTACACTCCCCTACTTTCCATGTGTTACTTTCTACCATGTCAGGATGCAACAAGAAAGCCCTCACCAGATGCGTGCACCTTGATATTGGACTTCCCAGCCTCCATAACTATGAGAAATAAATTTCAACTCCTTATAAACTACCCAGTCTGTGGAATTTGGACATAGCAACACGAAACAAGCTAAAACATCTGCTTATAAAATTTCCAGCAAAATTAAATGAGTTGGAGAATAGATATTTTGTCCCTATTCTATATAGATAAGAAACTTAAGGATCAAAAAAAAAATGAACATGGATTATCCAAGATTATACAGTTTATTAAGTGAAAGAGGCTAAAAATAAATGCTGGACTTACAATACAAAACTTTGTGATCCTCATTCTGTTTTACTTGTTTCACACATACCCTCTTTGGTGAGAAGACAGAGAGAGCTCCCTCAATATACAGGCAGTCCTGAGGCAGAGGTTGAGATTCTCAGTGAGGAGACTTGAGATTTCATGCTCTATGAATAGATTGAAAGCAAAGTCATAACTCCAACCACATATAAGCAAGAGGGGAAAATCACAGCTTTTTAACACCCCAACTCCCTATCTAAAGATCTCCTTCAGTAGTTTCTCCCTTTTTATAATTCAATTTCTGTACATGAGCAGAATGTTGGAGGTTTTCTCAAATTTCTGTGATGTAAACATTACCTGGGGCCCAAATCATTAACATCATTATAGAGAAGAATGTCACAGATTATCTTTTCTTCTTTTTTCTAGAATAGCCTCTTGATTATTCCAAATATCTTATAACATATTTGATGATCTTATGTGTTTATTAAAAATAAAGGAGTATTTTGAAGGAATTATAAAAGATACAACATTGTGTTAGAACCATCTATAAAGAGCAGTTTTTTGTTTGCTTTCCCTGAGCCTGAGGGAGAATTTACTGAGAGTTTACCTTATTTTTTAAGAGATAGGTACAACAGTAAGAGGGGTGACCTGGTCACTTAACCTAAACAAAAAAGGATCTTTGAATTTGAGGTCACATTGATAGCAGCATTCAACAAGTACCCACATGCAGTTGCTGGCTCTATGTGCAGATTGCTGAATGACTGAGCAATGGATAGCAAAATTGGTGACAGGGCTGCAGCCAGGCTGAAGGATAAATTTAAGTGAACCAAATCCATTTTCTTGGACTCATTTTCAGGTGCCAAGGCACAGAAGCTTCATATTCATGGTGATCACTCAAAGGTATTGTTTACTGAGGATCCCCAGAGATTGAGGGGCATATAACTCTATCCACTCTAGCACAGGATTTTCTTTTTGCTCACACTTCTAGAAGGAGCCCTTTGAATAAATCAAGGGCATAGCAAATGTCTATTATCTTTTTAAAAAATGAGGTAAACTACCCATTCTCCTTAGCAGAGTGATATTAATGATAACAATAATAATAATAATAGAACAATTAAAGTCCTCTTACTGTGCTCTTTCATCTCTCCACTTCTAGACAAATAACTATTGTCTGTGAATAGCTGCTTCATATCCGCAGTCTAAGAAATCACAGAGATATATTGTGGCTTTGCCCTGCTAATATTCAATTATACTTCAGTGACTGAGCATAAAGTATACATCCTTGACTGAACTTTCCTTCTTAGCACTGTTTAAACTTATCAAAATGTAAATGAATAAAATACCCAAACTAGGAAATTTTATTTTGACCTTGTTTATGAAGTACTGGCGATTTTAATGAATTTGTAAAGCTACACATATTTATCACTTAAAGACTTGGATAACAAGATAAAATTTCTTTACAAATAAGAGTTGTTGTTATTGTTTTGTTTACACTGGAGCCATTTTGCATATATGAGAAACTCTTTAAAAATATAACTGAAACGTGTCTTAACAAGCATACAAACTATTTGGCTAAAATATTTGATTTGATTTTGGGTCAATATAGCTTTGTTGGTCTATGTTACTTTTAAAAAATAAAAATTAATTTAATTTTACCCAAGCCTGACATTCATATCATGTATTTAAACAATTCGATTTTAAATTATTTAACAAATTCACTGGCCGTGTAATAAATCTATTGCTCATCGTCAGAATGCCATAAACTCTAATGTGTTTAATGAAATCCATTTGTTTTTGTTTTAGAAATGTTTTATTAGCACTTCATTTTCTAGTTCTGTAAATAACCTGGTATAATATATTCAAAATTCTTATTAATGTTCTGATGGTGATTGTACATGCATTCGTATAAAATAAATATTTAGTGTTATTTAAACACATTTTTAAGTCTTCAAAATAGATAGGTGTAGTCTGGGGGAAAATAATCAAAGAATTTAACGTGATTTTGCTTTACAGTTTAGGAATTTTAAATGTCCTCACAATATCACTTTGTTGGAGTTGTAATTCGGAGGCCATCAAGACATATATCTCTGTTTATACATGGACAATTTAAGTATACACTGTCTGTGTCTATGCAAAGAGGACTCTAAGCTAGCATGAATGCTGGAAATTTATAAGAATTGGATGTATATGTGAACAGAGTTATTGACTTTTAAAGAGGAAAGGAATGTCCTCACTGTCTGAACTGCAAATCAGTGATGTTACTAAGAGGAGGCGTCCTGGAGCCAGATGGCCTGCTATGAATCCTGCCTGCCTTTACAGCTCAATTGTTTTTTTGACTTTGTAAAGTATGTTTAACCTTTCTATGATTATTTCCTTTTATAAAAAGACAATACTTAACTCCTATGATTATTATGAAAATTAAATCAATTAATCATTTTGAAACCCTTAGATAATTGCAAAGCATATGTTAAGTTAAATCTAGTGAAATTATCATTTTCGTAAGTGAAAAAAGATTGACTCTCAGCAATTTTAAACACTCTAATCTCAAATTTGTATGGTGATCTACCTAGCTAACTATTATTATTTATTTAATATTCAAGAACACTTATCAACCCCTCTCAGAGACTTATCTAACATGTTACCCATTCCTCCATATGTCTAAACTCAGTTCCATATTTCTCTTTTCTGTTACAATAGTATAGGGTATATTTATCTCTATCAAAAGTTTATCATGTGTATTGTTTTTGTTTTTCAATCTTGAAACACTTTTTTCAAAATTGTGCTTTTTATTTCTTAAGCTCCAGCACTTACCACTTATTTCATTGTTAACATATCAAAATCAGATTATATTAGAAGTGTGCGATGTTAGTGTAGAAGTTTTTCCATAGAGACATATGGTTCATGCCCTACTGAGAGCCTGCTTCAAAATGAGCCCCCAGCTGAGTCACAAACTTTTCAAAGCACACAGAGGAGCTGACTATCAAGCTGCTTGCAATGCAGGGACACGGCAGAGGCCAGCTCAGGCATCTACACTGAACACAAAGAAAGGGGCAATAAAAAGGAAATTGATCCTGATCTCAGACCTGTCTGCACAACAATTCTCCAGAATGAATTTGCTGTTTCCAAAAAGTAATTTCCCAGGTATGAAATTATGGTTTCAGGAGTAATAGGAGATTTTCATGCAAGTAGAGAGAGTTTGTGATTTTTATACAGATCTATTGTTATACTGTGAAAGGCAAACACAGCAATCCCTTCTAATCTTTAATACAGAGGGCATTCTATTCTTAAAAAAAAGGACAATATGAAAACACAAGAATCAAGGAAGAGAGAGAAGGAGGGACAAATGGGGGAAAGAGAAAAAAAGACAATATGTATAGAAAGTTAGCAAAAGAAAAAATGAATTTTTTAACCATATCTGCATTAAACTTACCAGGAATTCAAATGTACTCTTGTGGAGAGCAAATGGATTTAGAATAAAAAAGAATTTGTTCTGAATCTTGCCTTGGCTATTTATTGCCAGTCTTTTATAGAAAGTTACTTTCCTCTCTATACATCCCTTTCTTCACCTGTTAAAATTGGGATCATAACTATAATGTCTACCTCTCAGAGCTGTGAAGAGTCACAAAGTAATATGTAAAAATTGCATAATATAATATCTGGACAGCAGTAAAAGTTAAATAAATGTTTATTAATGTATGAAAGAGAAAGTCCAAGTTCAAAATGTTATACATTATTTATATTTATTTTAAAAATTGAGTAATCATGGAAAAGAACATTTTCATAACTATTATCCATAAGAGATTTAAAAGTAGGCTTTCACATACTAACAAATATTATTTTAATGTATTTCATTATGCAATTATAATCCTTATTTTAGAAATGCGAACATCAAATAATTTAAGTTGAAATTTGATAAATGTGGTGTGGAAATTCATATATATATAACCATCAATAGAAGCTGAAATAAAAAAGACATTTATTTCTCTCTAACATAATTAATAATAGGCCCAAAGTGATACAGAAGCTCCATCGTGTTGGAGCTTCAATTTTTGGATCCTCCTTTCCTTGGGTGGTGTCTTAATTCTCCCATTGGTTGGAATGAGCTGTTTTACACTAACAAACTGATTCTCACATCCCAGATGATTAATGTAAGAAAAGTTTATTTTCTACACTTTATATAGCATATCATCAGCAAGGGCTTGACTCCCCCAAATCACTCAGGAACATGGGGATGATGGAGACTCTGCCACCTTATAGGCTCATAGAATGGAATCTGAAGTTCCTGGTCCCTCTTGCAGAGGAAGAGAGGAGTTCAGATTTACATATGACCTTTTCATGTTCAGCTGGAAAGTGATTCAGGTTATGTCTACTAACAGTAGTCATTTGGCTTATTTAAACACATGGGCCTGAGATATATTACAAATATATGGAATATTTGGTGAGTATTTCTATCTCTTGTACAGCCTTATTTCCTAAAATTGCTTACCAGTGTAGCTTCATTTCAGCCCAGGTAAGAAGGACAGAGAGAAGTAGAGGGTGTTCTTCAATACCTTAGAGGTAACATGTAGAAGGTGTGCACAGACTTCTAGTCACAGTCCATCAGGCAAACTTAGTGAGATTACACCTCCCTGCAAAGACTAGAGAATGTGATCTTCATTCTGATAGTCACATGTCTTGCTAACATTTAAGGTTCTATTATGAAAGAGAGGGAGTAAGAATGGATGTCAAAAGATAGATTGTAGCCTCAGCCACAAAATTTATTAGCAAAATTATAATGTGAGTTTGTTCATACTTAGGAAATACTGCATTTCTGGATTCTGATGTCAATCAAAATTTAACATTCAAAACTTCCTGTTGTGTCACCAAAATTTTCTTTTCAAATTAATAGTTAGTATACTAGATCTATTAAAATATCATCTTTTCTTCTACTCAAAAGGGATTTTTTTCTGAATCACTCAGGCAATCTAGATGCTTCTAGTGACAAAAAATCTTACAGGATTTTAGAGACCTGAAGTTGAATACAGATAAAAGAAAGAACACACATATGTGGTTCATGCTTAGTCTTTGCAGTTCCACAAAGGAAAACAAGTTATCCATTAAAATGACTCAGCTGAGTTTTGGTGATTTCTTCTTTGTCTAAGGAGGAAATCTTTTGAAGAATACGAGTTTGACAGTTCCAAGAACTAATGTTCCAGTTCTGTACTTATATCAAAATCAATTTAAGGGAAAAGATTGTTAGCTTTTTTCCTTCTTCTCAACGTTATTTTTAAAAAATGACAAGACAACCATTATTAAAAAGTCTTTTGCCCATTTTAAATTCACCCTAAGATATTTTTAAAAATCATTATTATGGGCCACCTACGGATTGCATAAAAGCTAATTGGTAGAAATTATGCCATGATATTGACCCTCACAAAAGAAAGAGTATTTCAGGCAGTATTACCTGCAGTGAATCCACCTGCCTATCAGAATCCACCTGCACTGTTACAGATAACCACCTTGAAGACTGATTTGCATTTACTGGCTTCCTTCAGAGAACACCACCTAACTTAAGAATGCATAGATTAGAATGTGTGCTAGTTAACAGAAATGTTATTATAATTCTAAGACAACACACAGAAATGGAGAATTATTAGCTCATGTGTTGGCCCCAGCTCTTGCAGCTCAGTGGGTTTGCTCAGACATTATTAATTTCTTCTTTATGTTTGTGATGAGCCTCCAAACAGATTCAATGATATTATCTTCATTCTGGTAGGGTTAAACTTCAAAAGAAGGTCTTTTGAGCCCTGATGGTACCTTGTGATGAGATCCATGTCTCAATGGTCATCTACCTGCTTGCCAGCCATACCATCAGGCTGGGGCTAGTGATCTGCCACGGTGTTCACTGATTTGAATTGCCAACAGTTCATCTCACATCTTTAGCTAAACAAGTTGCCTTCTGTCATGGGTTTTCTCATTACCTCTGAAATACAAAACATCACTGGACCTTTAGGAGGCTACCTTTGCTTATTGGAGATCAGGTTTCTGAAAAGGTATTCAGTAAGATTAAATTAAAATACCTAGAACTCTGGGTGTAAATAGCTCTTTGGAGTGAAGTTGGCCAGTTGGAGAGAGGAAACAGAGACTTTCTGCACACAGTAATTGCCACAGAAAATATCTCTCATGCTGGAAAATTCACTGTGCTTGTTATGTGATTGTAGCCAGCTCAGAAATGCATATACCCTTATGTGGGCTTTCTCACCTTCCTCATTTTGGTTTCTCTTGCCTTCCTTTTTCTGAGATTTCACTCACCTTTAAAATATTACCACTAATCCATCTCCTATCACTTATATTTTATATTATACATAGTTTTTTATATTTTAAATTTTTATTAATAATTTATAATTGGATTCTCTAAATTTTGATCATGGCCAGGTATGGTGGCACACGCCAGTAATCCCTGCAGCTCAGGAGGCAGAGGCAGGAGGATTGCGAGTTCAAAGCCAACCTCAGCAACTTGGCGAGGCACTAAGCAACTCAATGAGATCCTGTCTCTAATAAAGTGCAAAATAGGGCTGGGGATGTGACTCAGTGGTCAAGTGCCCCTGAGTTCAATCCCTGGTACCAAAATAAATAAATGAATAAATAAATAAAATTTGATCATGACCTAAATTTTTCTAGTGAAGAACAAGTATATTTCTCTTTATTCCATTATTCCTCTGTCCTTTCTTCTTTGTCCCTATGCTAATTTTCAATTACTATGATAAAATACCTGAGACAATCAACTTGAAATAAGGGAAGGTTTATTTTGGCCCACAACTTCAGAGGTATCAATCCACAGTTGTTCAGTGGATTGAACAACTTGTTTCTTTGGCCAGTGACAGCACAGCTACACCATGGTGATAGTATGCAGTAGGGTAGCCCTGTTTACCTTATGGAAGCTAAGATACAGAGCAAGAAAGGCCCATCTTATTATGCCTTCCCCCAAGGGAAAGACTCCAGTGAACTGTCTCCCACTGTCCCCACCCTGCAAAAGTGCCACCAACTGCCAACCGCACTACAGGCTGGCAACAAATCCTCAAAACCTCTGGGAGACATTCAAGAAAATAGCCAGTGACTCAGGAGGCTGAGGCAGGAGGATTGTGAGTTCAAAGCCAGGCTCAGCTAAAGCTAGTGCTAAGCAACTCAGTCTATAAATAAAATACAACATAGGGCTGGGGATGTGGCTCAGTGATTGAGTATCCCTGAGTTCAATCCCCAGTACTCATCCCCCCAAAAAATAAAACTGAGAGAGAGAGAGAGAGAGAGAGAGAGAGAGAGAGAGAGAATATAATAAATATTTATAGTCAATTCTGTGGAATTAGCAAGAGAAGAATTTTACATATGTTTAAGGCACTTACAAGATATGTTAATTTTCCCCTTAAATACACTCAAGTTAACATTTATTATCATAACTCTATAAAGACAAGCATCTGAAAACCCACTTAAGAGTTTCCTGTCAAATTGTAGGATATGGCTCAGAAGAAAACATTGGGAATGTTGGTCTTGGTAGATGTGACAATTTTTAATAATTATGTAATTATTACATTAATCTGAATGGAGATCCTTTCTTTGTACCATAGGATTTTAGCAGTAAATGGTATATAAAATTTAATTTTAGAAACCTCAGCCTTCATTTGGTCCTAACTTTATAATGTAAGACAAATATGTCTCTCAGAGATATGGAGTAACTTTAAAAGACACATAGCTGCCCAAGTTCAGTGATTCAAAATTAAGATCCAGGTCTTCTGAATCAAAGTTCAAAGTCCTCAAGTCACTTGTGTCCATTTGCTACATACCTTTCTTTAAAGCTATCTCTCTACCTTGACAGTTTGAAATAAAACCTACAAGGGGAATTTTTAAAAAATATACAATTAAAATACCTGAGGAACTGAACACTAGCCTTTGATTTTTTAACAAGATTTTCAGGGAAGAAGCCCATAAAGTCTTTTAACTGCATACTTGCAACAGAGAAGACTGTGGATTCTAAATTATTTAAGCTCACATCTTTTCAGGAGGCATGGCTTTAAACCATAAAGAATGAAACTGTTGGCAGTGCTCGAGATTTTCTGACCTATGTTCCTCTGAAATATTTAGATATTCTTTTTAATCCATTCTTATGCTCTGAATGATGGATGGCTTTGAGAAATCCTGTCATGTGTTAATAATGAATCACAGCAATTAGGAGAACATAACAAATTTGTGGCTGCCTGTGCATTTTCTCTTGTTATGATGAGATTGTGCAATATTTGCTTTCTTCATGATATTTTATTTTGTTTACTTATTTTCTTTTTCTATTTAAAATTAAATTTTATTTATCCTTAAAATTTGAAATTTAAATCATAGTAATGATGTGAGAAATAGAAAAATAACTAAGAAAAAAGAATGAAACAATGCTCATACCTCACTCTCTAAAAGTAGCTAATACTAAAACTTTGGAGTTTTCTTTTTCCAGACATTTTTCTATTCACATATATTATTCATTTTTATAAATTCATATACATTATACATACTATTTTTGTATTCTTTTCTTTCTTTTAAAATTTATAGGAAACATCTTTCCAAGTCTAACTTTTCTTCTGTTCATGTTAAGGGCTATATTATTTTGTTCTATTAATGGATGGACACTTGATCACTATGTAATATCCCTCTTTATCACCAATAATATTCCTTGTTCTGAACTCTACTTTGTCTAATAGCATAGCCTCTGAAGCTTATGGTATTTTGCATAGTATATCTTTCTCAACATTTTATTTTTAATGTCTGTCATCACATTTTGAATTAGTTTCTAGACAGAGAAAATAGTAAATGATTGCTTTTGTCGACAAATTGACAATCAATACCTTATAATTGAAATATACATTATTTATATATAATGTAATGTTTTAATTTATTTTGGTGGTATTAGGGAGTATACCCAGTAGCACTCTACCACTAAGCTGTATTTCTATCCATTTTTATTTTTAATTTGGGACATCATCTCATTAAGTCACTCAGGTTTATCCCAAACTATGCGATCTGCCTTATTCATTCTCCTAAGTAAGTGGGATTACAGGCACACACCACTATGTCAAGCTTGCAATAATTCATTGGTATTTTTGTTTTCTGATGTGTTCTTTTATCTTCAATATGTTTATCAAAGAAATTCTTTTTCTCCTAAAAACATCATAATTCATTAGAAAAGATTTGTTTATAATGTAAAATAAGGCAAATTATTTATATATATATATATATATATATATATATATATATATATATATATATATGGAAAAGACAGTGTCACATTTAAATTTGCTTCAGTTTTCTAGTATATTTATTATTAGGAATCAGAGGAATCTCCAATATGTCAGTTTCATTTGGTTAAGCCCCTCGAGACACACCCATGTGTGAATAAAGTGGTCTCCTAAACTCCCTTCTTAAGCAATGATCCCCTATTAATTATGGAAGAACTTTAAAATATTGTCTTATTTTGAATAAAATTTCATAAATTTAACAGATACACCTAAAAGTTTAAAATTTATAAAAAATAAATATTTTTATAAAAAATAAATTTTGTATCCATGAAAAAACACAAAATTACAAAGATAATATAATATATTTACTTCATGTCTTTCTATACTTAGGAAATTTAAGGACTTAACTACTTATTGGGCATTAATGAGGTCACAGACATTATGACAAGTATAACTCAAAGATAACCTGGTGGAACACAGTAAAAGGACAATGTGAGTTATGAAGTATATATACATATGTACACAAACTGTTATCTATAAAACTGCAGATAAAATAATAAAGACATATATTCCATTAATCATTGGAGCAATGATGTCATCACCTTTCTCATATTCTCCAGAAAAGTCCACTCATATAAACATGAGAGTGGGAGTAATAAAGGTAATTCATACATTATTATTAATAATAATAACATATAAATATAGATTTAAACTCATGGGTCCCATGAAACCATATTAGTGATTCCATGGCATGTATGGAACACATTTTGATAACTACTGCCTTAGTGTACCATTTTTGCTGTTTCACAGTTATATGTCGTTAAAAAACCAATCCCTTCTTACCATGTTTTATACTTTCTTAGCTGAAATAACTGACAGAATTCTGCTTTATTGACATGAGCTTAACTGTTGCCTCACGAGAATATGGTGAAGGGCTGTACCCTTTTCACACTTCTTAGAATAAAAATATTATTGGGTTGGTTTGGATTTAGATCATGCAAAGTTTCTCTGTACATGCTTTTCAAAAGCTTAATCTATAAACTTTGCTTCATTTGTTTAAAACCAGAGTGCATTTTATCAGAATCTGGATGAACTTAGCATTGTATAGCACAAATTTTTCCAAAATAATTGAGAAAATGAGTCAAAATACTTTTCAGTAAAATATTGGCTAGTTGATTGACATATAGTCAGCTTAAACACTTACAGATCATGGTATCTGAAAAAGGGTAGTACTAGAACAAATTCCCTTTTGTTACTGAGGTACAGATAAATAGAAATCTTGGTGCTTAATTGTAAATGGTAGTATTAGTGAATTAAGTATCTGTTGTGCAGTGGAATGAACATAAGATTTAAAAGGAAGTTCTTTCACTAAAAGTATAAATTTGGACAAATTAATTAACCTTTCTCAGCCTCCTTTCCCTTGCATGTAAAGTGAGAATTAAAGTAAGACCTCTTTCTCTAGTTGCAGTGAAGATCAGATAAGATAATGAATACAGAAAAGGCTTTCTAACTGTATAACAATGTTTGGAATGTTAATACACCTACCTTTCTTATTAGTGTGTGAATTTCTGAAGGCCAGGACCTTAACCACCTCAACTCTTCCCAGTGTTTAGCCTAATACCTACACTTAATTTACACTCCTTGGAGATTTAAGAAGAAAAAAACACATTTAGCAGGCAAGATTTTTTTTTTTTTTTTTTTTTGCTTTGGCAGTTATATGCTTATGGTATTATTGTTTATAACAAAATTTTCATTTTGACAGAAATGTAAAAAAAATTCAGATTTTGTGAGGCAGTACTATGTCCTTTATATGAGCAGAAACAAAGGTTACGAGGCAAAATGATGTTGTTGCCCTCTTTCATATTTTTTAAATTTTTGCTTTATTGAACAGGGATTAAGGAGACACAAATTACAAAATCGCAAAGTAGTGCAACAGTGGTCCACTTTTTGAACATAGCACTGGCTGCATATGTTAAAAGGGACATATTTTTCTTTTCCTCTTCTTCTTCTCCCCCTCCCTAACCTGGCGACTAGGAACAAGATTACCTTTGAGTTATCTATTCTTCACAAGAAAGAGATGTCACCAGAAGAAGTAGGAAGTGACTATTGCCCAAATTAACAAGTGAATTTCAACACATCAAGGGGGCATGCCTGGGACCTCCTGCCAGGAAACACCTGGAATGCAGCCTTTGTATAGCTTCTTTGAAAGCCCTGTTTTCCCAGATGGGCAGAATCACAGTCTCTGGAACAGGAATCCTTATGTTTCTCCTTTGCTAACAAAGCAATAAAACTTCTTTTACCTTTTTTCTCAAAACCCTGTCCTCCTTTTTGTATTGGGTCGGGGACAAGAACTGAGTTTTCAGTAACAGTAATTGGCCTACCATTGTCCTCAATTTCTTCAGAAAGCTAAGTTTGTATGTGTCTAGAAGGAAACAAATTATTAGCACTTTTCAAAACTTAAAATGTTATCAAAATTTTTTTTAGTGGAGGTAGAAAATACTGGGTAGTGGGAAAGACAGAGAGAGAGAGTTATAAATAAATAAAAGACTCTAGAATACATAGACGCTAATTTTCCAGGTTTCTAAGACAGGCTACACTGAAACATTATTTCAGCTTGTGTTTCAATGTCCTTATCTATAAGAGGGCATAATAATAATATTGTGTTATAGATTGTGGTCAGAAATAATTGTCTCAATATATTAGAAATATTTTATCAATTCCTATGCCTTGTTTTACCCTAACGTTTATTATTAACCTAAAATTAGAAATGTATAAAAAACACTCAGAACACTGTAGGATATCTTTGAGCACTAACTACTAAATAGATTAGCACCTGTAAGTGCAAAGGTAAAAATAAGAAATTATCCATACTGCATCTGATACAATCCCTGTCAAAATATCCACACCATTCAGTGATAGAAAAACTAAGATCCTACTTCTCAACAATGTGTTCCGTATTTAACAAGATGCTGGTTCAGTTCTCTTTATGTCACCTGCTCCCTTTAGAGATTATAAAGAAACTGTGCTGCAGGCTTGGCATGTGTAGAAGGCCCAGCCATAACTGTTACATAACCTTCTTGAGGTGGTGGTAGTGGGCCCTCTTCCATCTCTCTGCAAGCTTAGTGCATATGGACATAATGTTCAGATCATCATGCCAAGAGTGGACCCCATTATCAGGGACAAAGATCAGATGAAACATGTGCAGAAATCCTGAACTGTGTTCAGTAACCACCACAGCACTTGCACAGACAACACTCAAGCCATAGAGATTCTAAAAACATATCTTTAAAAGGCCAGTTCAGGAGCCTTGGCCCATGTCTGTTTCTCTTGCTCTGGAGCATAAGCCCTCTGAAACCTCATTCATTTGTTACTGTTGGCCTCTTAGTGATTTCCAACTCAAAGTGAACAAAAGAATCCTAGATTGATCAACAACAATCCTTCACAGATTAAAAAACAAAACAAACACCTGAAATTTGTATGAGACCACAAAAGAAACCAAATAGACAATAAAAACTTGATACTTGATCAAAAAAAAAAAAAAACAAACCTGGAGACACCATGTTACCTGATTTCAAAATACATTACAAAGATATAGTAATTAAAGCAGCATGGTAATAACACGAAACAGGTATCAGCTCTTAGAATAGAGTCCATACATGAGTTTGTGTGTGTGTTACGATTTTTTTTGTCACCTTGACAAAATATCTGAGTTAAACACCTTAAAAGAGTATGATTTATTTTGGTTCATATTTTCAGAGGTTTCAGTCCACAGTCACTTGACCTCTTTGGGCTTGGGTGAGGCAGAACATCATAGTAGGGAGCATATGGCAGATTAGACTGCTCAGTTCATGGTGGCCAGCAATCAGAGAGCTGAGAAAGGGAGGGAGAAGCAGCTAAGGATGAAATATACCTTCAAACTCAGGCTGTTGCTGACCAAACTTCCCCAACTATGCCCTACCTACTAATAGTGCCACCAGCTAGGGACAAAAATTTCAACACATGAGTTTTTAGGGTTCATTTCAGATCCAAACTGTGACACCTTGCAACTCTGGATAATTGATAGAGGAATCAAGTCCAACTTTATTAAATACTTAAATATGAGACCTATTAGTTTTATACTAATAGAAGAAAAGAGGGAAAAGTTCCATGACATCAGTCTGAATAGTAATTTCCGAGGTATGATTTCCAAAAGCAAATATATACCAAGGGAATTGCATCAAGCTAAAAAGCTTGTGCGTAGCAAAGGAAACAATCAGCAGAGACAAAACACAACCATTAGGAGAAAATATTTGCAAACTTTATATCAGCTAAAGAGATCACATCCAAAATATATAAGAAACTCTGATCAATAAAAAGAAAATAAATAACCATATTAAAATCTGGGCAAAAGACCTAATACACATCTCTTAAAAGAAGATATACAAATATCCGACAGATTTGTGAAAAAAATACTTAACATCACTAATCATCAGGGGAATGCAAATCAAGACAAAAATGAGATAACACCTCACTTCTATCAGAGTGGCTATTTTATCAAAAAGACTATAAATATTAAGCGTTTGGGAGGATATGGAGAAAGGAGAACCCTGAAACACTGTTTGAAGAATTTAAATTGATGTGATCATTATGGAAAACTGTAAGGAGTGTCCTCAAAATATGAAAAAAATGCAACCATCCTATGGTCTACCAGTTCTTTTTTTGGGGGGGAGTGTCAGGGATTGAACTCAGTGGCAGTGGACTACTGAGTCACATCCCAGCCCGATTTTGTATTTTATTTAAAGTCAGGGTCTCACTGAGTTGCTTAGTGCCTTGCTTTTGCTGAGCCTGGCTTTGAACTCGAGATCATCCTGCCTCAGCATCCTGAGCCACTAGGAGTATAGTCCTGCAAAATCATGTCCTGTTTATGTATGATTCACCAGTTCTGACAGAAATAAAATCAATATGCTGAAAAGACTTCTGTACTTCCATGCTCATTGCAGCACTATTCACATTGGTCAATAAAAGGCAACAATCTAAATATCCATTGACTGATAAATGTATTACGTATATACCATGGGATATTATTCACACATAAAAAAGAATGAAATGCTGTCATTTGCAACAATGTGAATGAGATCAAGATGTTAAATGAAAGGAAATGTTAATTCAGTTAAGTTATTATGCACAGAAAGACAATAACTGCATGACTTACTTTACGTAGAATTTTTAAAAGTCAAATTCACAGAGATGAAGAATAGAATGGTTGCCAGAGGCTGATGGGAGGAGGGCAGATGTTGGTCCACAGGAAGATGTTGGTCAAAGGGTATGAACTTTAGGCTAGAAAAGAGGGATAAGATCTGATGATCTACTATACAGGTGACTCTACTTAATATATTGTGTATTTCCAATATGCTAGAAGAGTGAATCTTACAGAACTCAGCACAAAGAAATAATATGTAGGTGAAATGTTATACATGATAATTAGTAAATTTGATCATTCCACAAAGTATACATATATTGAAGCATCACATGATATCTCATATGTACTTGAGACATAATAATATATTTATAATGTAGTTATTTTGTGTCAAATAAAAATAAGCTTGTTAATTGATATTAAGTAAAAATAAAGGAATGAAATTTCCTCCATTACTTTTCTTAGAGCATTTTATTTAAAACAATTGTAATTCTTTTCCATTTCTTTGTAATATATGTAAATATTTTTTTAAAGCTAAGTATGTCCTTTTTTAGCTTCATGACCTAGGATGATTTTCTTAAGCACCTGGGAACTATCTTATTAGAATGAAAAAACCCAGCCTCTGTGGGAAAGTGGGCACTTAACTTCAACTGCTTCTAAGTTATAAAACTGCCCTTTTATAATGACAAGAAAATTTACTTTTCCTTGGGATAAGGTCAATTAACTAATACAGATGATCACTCCAATTACCAGGTGAATTTAAGGTGAACTTTCTACCAAAGGTACTATCAAGTCCTCTTACTTGAGGTCTAGTTATCATCTATGTTAAGAACTCGCACATTAATGTGTTGCCCTGCTTCAGTGTATAAAATTGTGTGATTCCATTTTGCACAGAGCAGCTTGCTTGTGATGTGCATCACTTTCTGGTTTAATGCTTATTCAGTAATAAAACTGATTTCTTTCTCTGCTATGTTTATGGAGAGGTTTTCCGGGTTGGCAAAAGAGTGTGTTCAATTATATTTTGCCAACACATCTTTCTTTTTATATGTGGGTCAAGAAATACTTGAGCATTTATATTTATCAAGAGGAATCATGACATCTGGCAAAGAAGTTTTGATTACTTCTTTACTCATGCTTTCATAGTTTTTTTTTTCTTTTCCACTTACAAAGCCCTAGTCACTGACAAGCATATGATTTCAATAAAGTATTTTTCTGAAAAAGTGTTGGCAGAGAACTAAGTCTATCATTTGTTCTTTTGATAAAAAAAAATTAAATGCAGATGGTATGGGGCCCACTGCATCATATTTGCCTAAAGAAGTATTTTTTTTTCTGATTTAGGGTTAAATCTGTGTGCGAGGACAGAACTACCACTGAGCCACACTCCCAGCCACACCTAAGTAATATTTGATATTTTATTGCCAAATCTTCTGTTTAGCCATCATTAAAATGAGGAAAACAATGCCCACTTCTTTGCATTGCTATGTAGAGAGCACTTTCTGATGTAATCTGTCATTCCACTAACAGTATATTGAGTTTGCTGTTGTTACTCATTTTGTTCCAGTGTTGCTAATCTATGTTTATTAAAATTTCATCAGATCTCTTGCTTTCAGTAAAGACATCTGCTAGCAATTTGCTTGTGAATGTGACTAGACTAAGTCACAGAAAAACTGTCAATTTAAAAATAAATAAATAAAAATGAGTTTAAGTAGTTTTAAAAAGAAATGACATTGATATTTAGAATTACCGAAAAACTAAGTCAAGCCAATAAGAAAAAAAAATTAAACCTATTAGAAAAATAGACCAATAATATGAATAGCCAGTTTGTAGAAAAAGGAATCTCAGTGTATAAAACTATATGGAGAAGAGGATATAAGTAACCTCACAAGGAATTAGAAAAGGTCAAATAAAAAATACAGTGATATTTCCTCAGTCATGTTGTCAAACGTTATTAGATAAACATCAAGTGTTGAGTTTCACATGACAAAATATTAACTTGTATGGGTTCCCCTTCATGGAAATGAAAAGAGATAATTTTAATAGGGCATAGTAAAATTAAATGTGTATATCTACATGACCCAGTGAGTTTCCTTCCTATCCAACATACTCTTGAACTCAAAAGAGAATCTTACAGAATGTTTACTGTAGAGTTGAAAGAAAAAGTCAGAAACCATCTAGGTGTGAACCAGTTTCACTGTGCACTGGTTACCATGTCAGCCCAGCACATCTGAGCTGGGTTATTACCTCAGCCAAGTTTGGTGAGATAGAAAACATACACACATACACACACACACACACACACTACAAAGAAGTAAAAACACTTCAAGTTTCATTACTTACAGATAGTACAGATAGGTAGTAAGGACCAACAGAATCCTAAGGTTCAGGTTGAAACAATCACCCAAGGATCAGAAAAGCTGTCCAGAATGAATGGAGTCTTGTGTACATGTCCCCATTAACATAGTCAAGGGGACTCTGGAAAGCAAACTGCATTGTGTTTATCACCTGAGGGCAACATGACACTTTGGTCTAGAATATTGAAAGATATTATGTCTTAGGAGGGGCAGGAACAGAGTGTGGGCTGTTCCAGCCAGTCCTTACTTACCTTATAATTGTACATTTTCAGTACATTCTACAGCTACAAGCAAGAAAGGAAGGAGAACTTGGTCTTTAGAGGCCACTAGGAGGACTGTCCTGAACAAGGTGTCTTTAACTAGAAGAGTTAAATAAAATATTGTGAATATAGTCTATGGAATGGTATGCTGCAGAAGCAATCCAAAACAGTGAATAGCATTTATAAGCTAAAGTGGATGGATCTTAAAAATACAATATAAAGTGAAAAAATTAGATGTAAAAATTAGATGTAAAATTAGATGTAAAAATAATACAATGCAACATAACATAAGCAGCAATATACAGCTTAAGGCCTTCAGACTCTGGATTCATATTTTCTGGGTGTGACCTCCTGCTAGCTATTAATATTAGCCAAATCATACAATTTACCACTCCTTTCATCAGATTCCAAATCTTCAAGTATAGAAAGTAAGAGGATCTGCACCATAATATTTTTGCAATGGCTAAATGAGATATCAGATAAATTTCAAAAAGTGCCTGGTACATATTAGCAGCTGAATTATTCTTAGAAATTTTAAATATTTATTTTTATTTAAATATATATTTGAAACATGTACATGCATCCAACAATACAGTGTACTTTTTAAAAGATGCAGATAGTTCCCTAATGACATATGAAAGTGACACTAATGAAGGTGGGATGGGTATAAGTATAAATTAAGCAGGAGACTAAATGAAATAAAATATAATCTAAGAAAGAAGACTTCTAAACACTGATGATGATATTAAAACCATCAAATGAATTGGATTCTCAAACCACTCTCTGCTTCCCACTCATCTAATACCCATACTAATTTCTGATTGGGTATCTGTATGTGAAGATGGTAGACTGTCCTTGCAAACATGTTTTCTCAAGATTTTTTTGAATTATAAAATATTAGCAATCCCAACATCATTATGCTTGTTATTAAAATAGCACACATGTCAATGAACAATTTTGAGTCTGAATGTATAAATATAATTTGTGACCTTTTTATTCAAACAAGCGGGTTCATTGTCCCCAGTATCCATACAAGATAATACTTGCAGATTTGTCCCAGTAAAAGATAGTTCAACAATGCCATAACAGTAAACTGTTATTTTGTACTGTGTAAAAGTTGTCAATATTAATAGCCTCTTTTTATCTTTGATCTTTTAGTATATTTGTTGAAATTTCAAAAAAAAATATTTTATCAATTTCTTCACTGCATAAATGTAACTTAGTAATTAGGTTTACCTCATATAATGTGTCAATTTTAATATGTAATGATATGGTTTAAATAACAGTTATATACTAATAACAATCATGCAAATAACTATGGATGTTCCCAGACTTATGATGGGGCTACTTCCTGATAAACCTATCATAAATTTGAAATACCATAAGTCAAAAATGCATTTAGCACGCCCAACCTAAAGAACAACATAGTTTAGCAACACAGAATGCTGTAGAGCATCAGCTGTTCATCCTCATGATCATATAGCAACTGGAAACTGTGGTATGTGGTCCAGCATCTCCAAAAAATATTCTACTGCCTAAGAAAAGATCAAATTTTGAAATTCAAACTACAATTTGTATTCAATGCATGTACTTTTTTTTTTTTTTTTTTTTTTAATTTTTTATTGTGGGTTGTTCAAAACATTACAAATTTCTTGACATATCATATTCCACACTTTGATTCAAGTGGGTTATGAACTCCCACCTTCACCCCATACACAGATTGCAGAATCACATCAGTTACACATCCATTGATTTACAAATTGCCATACTAGTGTCTGTTGTGCTCCACTGCCTTTCCCATCCTCCACCCTCCCCCCTCCCCACCTCTCCCCTCCCCTCCCCTCCTCTCTCTCTACCTCCTCCACTGTATAACCCTGAGGGTCTCCTTCCATTACCATGCAATTTCCCTTCTCTCTCCCTTTCCCTCCCACCTCTCATCCCTGTTAAATGTTAATCTTCTTCTCCTGTTCTTCGTCCCTACACTGTTCTTAGTTACTCTCCTTATATCAAAGAAGACATTTGGCATTTGTTTTTTAGGGATTGGCTAGCTTCACTTAGCATAATCTGCTCTAATGCCATCCATTTCCCTGTAAATTCTATGATTTTGTCATTTTTTAATGCAGAGTAATACTCCATTGTGTATAAATGCCACATTTTTTTTATCCATTCGTCTATTGAAGGGCATCTAGGTTGGTTCCACAGTCTTGCTATTGTGAACTGTGCTGCTATGAACATCGATGTAGCAGTGTCCCTGTAGCATGCTCTTTTTAGGTCTTTAGGGAATAGACCAAGAAGGGGAATAGCTGGGTCAAATGGTGGCTCCATTCCCAGTTTTCCAAGAAATCTCCATACTGCTTTCCAAATTGGCTGCACCAATCTGCAGTCCCACCAGCAATGTACAAGTGTACCCTTTTCCCCACATCCTCGCCAGCACTTGTTGTTGTTTGACTTCCTAATGGCTGCCAATGTTACTGGAGTGAGATGGTATCTTAGGGTGGTTTTGATTTGCATTTCTCTGACAGCTAGAGATGTTGAGCATTTTTTCATGTACTTGTTGATTGACTGTATGTCCTCCTCTGAGAAGTGTCTGTTCAGGTCCTTGGCCCATTTGTTGATTGGGTTGTTTGTTCTCTTATTGTCTAATTTTTTGAGTTCTTTGTATACTCTGGATATTAGGGCTCTATCTGAAGTGTGAGGAGTAAAGATTTGTTCCCAGGGTGTAGGCTCCCTATTTACCTCTCTTATTGTTTCTTTTGCTGAGAAAAAACTTTTTAGTTTGAGTAAGTCCCATTTGTTGATTCTAGTTATTAACTTTTGTGCTATGGGTGTCCTATTGAGGAATTTGGAGCCCGACCCCACCGACTGTAGATCGTAGCCAACTTTTTCTTCTATCAGACGGCGCGTCTCTGATTTGATATCAAGCTCCTTGATCCATTTTGAATTCACTTTTGTGCATGGCGAGAGAAAGGGATTTAGTTTCATTTTGTTGCATATGGATTTCCAGTTTTCCCAGCACCATTTGGTGAAGATGCTATCCTTCCTCCATTGCATGCTTTTAGCCCCTTTATCAAATATAAGATAGTTGTAGTTTTGTGGATTGGTTTCTGTGTCCTCTATTCTGTACCATTGGTCCACCCGCCTGTTTTGGTACCAGTACCATGCTGTTTTTGTTACTATTGCTCTGTAGTATAGTTTGAAATCTGGTATCGCTATACCGCCTGATTCACACTTCCTGCTTAGCATTGTTTTTGCTATTCTGGGTCTTTTATTTTTCCATATGAATTTCATGATTGCTTTCTCTATTTCTACAAGAAATGCCGTTGGGATTTTGATTGGCATTGCATTAAACCTATAGAGAACTTTTGGTAATATCGCCATTTTGATGATGTTAGTTCTGCCTATCCATGAACAGGGTATATTTTTCCATCTTCTAAGATCTTCTTCTATTTCTCTCTTTAGGGTTCTGTAGTTTTCATTGTATAAGTCTTTCACCTCTTTTGTTAGGTTGATTCCCAAGTATTTTATTTTTTTTGAAGATATTGTGAATGGAGTGGTTGTCCTCATTTCCAATTCAGAGGATTTGTCGCTGATATACAGGAATGCCTTTGATTTATGTGTGTTGATTTTATATCCTGCCACTTTGCTGAATTCATTTATTAGCTCTAATAGTTTCTTTGTAGAGCCTTTTGGGTCTGCTAGGTATAGAATCATATCATCTGCAAATAGTGATAATTTAAGTTCTTCTTTTCCTATTTTTATGCCTTTAATTTCTTTCGTCTGTCTAATTGCTCTGGCCAGTGTTTCGAGAACTATGTTGAACAGAAGTGGAGAGAGAGGGCATCCCTGTCTAGTTCCAGATTTTAGAGGGAATGCCTTCAGTTTTTCTCCATTCAGAATGATGCTAGCCTGAGGCTTAGCATAGATTGCTTTTACAATATTGAGGTATGTTCCTGTTATCCCTAGTTTTTCTAGAGTTTTGAACATAAAGGGATGCTGTACTATGTCAAATGCTTTTTCCGCATCTATCGAGATGATCATATGGTTCTTATTTTTAAGTCTATTGATGTGGTGAATAACATTTATTGATTTCCGTATATTGAACCAGCCTTGCATCCCAGGGATGAATCCTACTTGATCATGGTGTACAATTTTTTTGATATGTTTTTGTATCCGATTCGCCAGAAATTTATTGAGGATTTTTGCATCTAGGTTCATTAGAGATATTGGTCTGTAGTTTTCTTTCTTTGAAGTGTCTTTGTCTGGTTTAGGTATCAGGGTGATGTTGGCCTCATAGAATGAATTTGGAAGTTCTCCCTCCTTTTCTATTTCCTGAAGTAGCTTGAAAAGTATTGGTATTAGTTCTTCTTTAAAGGTTTTGTAAAATTCTGCTGTATACCCATCTGGACCTGGGCTTTTCTTAGTTGGTAGTCTTTTTATGGTTTCTTCTATTTCCTCAATTGATATTGGTCTGTTTAGGTTTTCTATATCCTCCTGACTCAATCTGGGCAGATCATATGACTTAAGAAATTTATCTATGCCTTCACTATCTTCTAATTTATTGGAGTATAAGGATTCAAAATAGTTTTTGATTATCTTCTGTATTTCTGAAGTGTCTGTTGTGATATTGCCTTTTTCATCCCGTATGCTAGTAATTTGAGTTCTCTCTCTTCTTCTCTTCGCTAGCATTGCTAAGGGTCTGTCGATTTTGTTTATTTTTTCAAAGAACCAACTTTTAGTTTTGTCAATTTTTTCAATTGTTTCTTTTGTTTCGATTTCATTAATTTCAGCTCTGATTTTAATTATTTCTTGCCTTCTACTTCTTTTGCTGTTGTTTTGCTCTTCATTTTCCAGGATTTTGAGATGAAGTATGAGATCATTTATTTGTTGGTTTTTTCTTTTTTTAAGGAATGAACTCCAAGCAATGAATTTTCCTCTTAGAACTGCTTTCAATGTGTCCCATAGATTCCGATATGTTGTGTCTGTGTTTTCATTTATCTCTAAGAATTTTTTGATTTCCTTCTTGATGTCTTCTATAACCCATTGATCGTTCAGTAACCTATTGTTCATTCTCCAAGTGATGTATGCTTTTTCCTTCCTTCTTTTATCGTTGATTTTCAGTTTCATTCCATTATGATCAGATAAGATGCATGGTATTATCTCTACTCCTTTATATTGTCTAAGAGTTGCCCTGTGACATAATATATGATCTATTTTTGAGAAGGATCCATGTGCTGCTGAGAAAAAAGTGTAACTGCTTGATGTTGGGTGGTATATTCTATATATGTCAATTAGGTCTAGGTTATTAATAGTGTTATTGAGTTCTATAGTTTCCTTATTCAACTTTTGTTTGGAAGATCTGTCCAGTGGCGAGAGAGGTGTGTTGAAGTCTCCCATGATTATGGTATGGTGGTCTATTAGACTCTTGAACTTGAGAAGAGTTTGTTTGACGAATATAGCTGCACCATTGTTTGGGGCATAAATATTTATGATTGTTATGTCTTGTTGGTGTATGGTTCCCTTAAGCAGTATGTAGTGTCCCTCTTTATCTCTTTTGATTAACTTTGGCTTGAAATCTATTTTATTTGATATGAGTATGGACACTCCTGCTTGTTTCCGAAGTCCATATGAGTGATATGATTTTTCCCAACCTTTCACCTTCAGCCTATGTATGTCCTTTCCTATCAAATGCGTCTCCTGTAGGCAGCATATTGTT
Source organism: Marmota flaviventris (assembly GCF_047511675.1). Classification (NCBI taxonomy): domain Eukaryota; kingdom Metazoa; phylum Chordata; class Mammalia; order Rodentia; family Sciuridae; genus Marmota; species Marmota flaviventris. The sequence continues at coordinate 36,894,775 of NC_092504.1, forward strand.
GGGTCTTGTTTTGTGATCCATTCTACTAGCCTGTGTCTCTTAATTGGTGAGTTTAAGCCATTAACATTTAGGGTTATTATTGAGATATGGGTTGTTCTTCCAGCCATATTTGTTTATTTCTGTTACTAAACATGGTTTGTTTTCCTCTTTGATTATCCCCCCCCCTTTACTGTCCTACCTCCCACTGTTGGTTTTCATTGTTATTTTCCATTTCCTCTTCCTGTAATGCTTTGGCGAGGATGTTTTGAAGAGATGGTTTTCTAGCTGCGAATTCTTTAAACTTTTGTTTATCGTGGAAGGTTTTAATTTCATCCTCCATCCTGAAGCTTAATTTCGCTGGATACACAATTCTTGGTTGGAACCCATTTTCTTTCAGTGTTTGAAATATGTTATTCCAGGATCTTCTAGCTTTCAGAGTCTGTGTTGACAGATCAGCTGTTATCCTGATTGGCTTACCCCTAAATGTAATCTGCTTCCTTTCTCTTGTAGCTTTTAAAATTCTCTCCTTATTCTGTATGTTGGGCATCTTCATTATAATGTGTCTAGGTGTGGATCTCTTATGATTTTGCACATTTGGCGTCCTGTAGGCTTCTAGGATTTGGGATTCTGTCTCATTCTTCAAGTCTGGGAAGTTTTCTTGTATTATTTCATTGAATAGACTTCTCATTCCTTTGGTTTGGAGCTCTGTACCTTCCTGTATCCCAATGACTCTTAAATTTGATCTCTTAATGTTATCCCATATTTCTTGGATGTTCTGCTCATGGTTTCTTAACAGTCTTGCTGAGCTGTCTATGTTCTTTTCCAGTTGAAATACTTTGTCTTCATTGTCTGATGTTCTATCTTCTAAGTGTTCTACTCTGCTGGTAGTATTCTCCATTGAGTTTTTAAGTTGGTTTATTGCTTCCTGCATTTCTAGGATTTCTGTTTGTTTGTTTTTTATAACCTCTATCTCCCTGTATAGTTGATCCTTTGCTTCCTGGATTTGTTTGCGTAATTCGTTGTCGAAGTGATCTTTCATTGTCTGATTTTGCTGTTTAATGTCTTCCTTGATACTCCAGATCATCTGAAGCATGTATATCCTGAATTCTTTATCTGACATTCCATCTGCTGCAGCTGTTACCTCTTCTAAAGTTGCGTTGACCTGCATTGCTTGTGGTCCTTTCTTTCCTTGTCTTTTCATACTGCTTGCGTATCTTTCCTGCAGGTGCGGGCGGCGGCTCTGCTCTCTTCTTATTCCAATTGGGGTGTCGTGGCTACCACACCGGCAGGTCACTGGGCCTGTTCTGGGAGCTGGCGGCGGCTCTGTTCTGCCCCTACTCCAATTGGGGTGACGAGTGTACCACGCCGGCAGGCCACTGGGCCTGATCCGCTGGTCGGTTGCAGGTTTGCCTACCCTGCAGGCGCGGGCGGCGGCTCTACTCTGCCCCTACTGCAAATGGGGTGACGTGTCTGTCGTACCGGCAGGCCACTGGGCCTGTCCCGCTGGTCGGTCGCAGATCTGCCCACCTTTCGGGCACGGGTGAAGGCTCTGCTCTGCCCCTACTCCAATTGGGGTGTCGTGACTACCCCGCCTGCAGGACACTGGGCCTGTTCCTGGCACGGGCGGCGACTCTGCTCTGCCACTACTCCAATTAGGGTGGTGTTTGTACCACGCCGGCAGGCTCCTGGGCCTGATCCGCAGGTCTGTTGTAGGTCTGCCTACCTTGGAGGCGCAGGCGGCGGATCTGCCCTGCCCCTCCTACCACGCCTGCGGACCCCTGGGCCTGATCTACAGGTTGATCACTGGTCTGCTCACCCTGCGGGCACGGGTGGCGGTTCTGCTCCGCCCCCGATTGGGGTCACGTGGCCACCACACCGGCAGGGCCTGATCCGGGCGTGGGAGAAGGATCTGCTCTGCCCCTACTCCAGTTGGGGTGACGTGTGTACCACACTGGCAGGCCACTGGGCCTGACCCGCCAGGCTGTCACAGGTCTGTTTACCTTGCACGCTCATTCGTCACAGCGCGAACCGCGGCTCTGCCCTGCCCCTCCTACCACGCCCATGTACCACTGGGTCGCGGGTCTGCCCACCTTGCGGTTGCGGGTGGCGGCTCCGCTCCGCCCCCTCTCCAATTGGGGTCACCCGGTCACCACGCTGGCAAGCCGCTGGGCCTGCTCCGGGCGCTGGCGGCGGCCCGGCTCCTTCCCTCTGGCTCGACGACAAATTGAGGAGACTCGGGTGACTGTGCCTCACCCCCCCTACCAGGAGACCAACTGCTTATGTCACCACTGGTATTGATGAAGTTCCCTCCTCCGCCGCTTTCTGCAGACATCAGATCTCTGCCATGTTGGTATCCTATGCGAATGGCAGCATTTCGTTCCCCTTGCCGGGCAACCAAAGCACCGGGTGAGTCCTGACCGGCCCTCAGCAGGACCCGGACCGAGAAGCAGTTTCCGCGGGCTCCTAGCCCCGGGCCAGGGAAGTTCCGGGAGCCGGAACTCGGCCACTCCGTGCTCGGTGTAAGCTCCTATAAATGTAAGCTCCAAGAAGCAGTCCCCGCGGGCTCAGTTCCGGGAGCCGTAATTCGGCTGCTTAGTGCTTGTTGTATGCTCTGGTAGGCGCAGGGTCCAAGAAGCAGCCTCCGCGGGCTCAGCAGCCGCTCCGCGCTGGGTATTCACTCCGATAAGATCAGTTTCTAAGAAGCGCCCAGGCGCTGAGCCCTAGCAATCTGTCTGCAAGCCGCAGGCGAATTGCAGCCTGAAATTACCTGTTCTATGGCTGAATGAGCTGCGGTCAGTCGAAAACAGCGGTGGTGACGTCAGTTTACCAACATGGTGGCTGCTGGCCTCCTCTGTGGTCTGACCGGTGTGGAGAACCGAGATGGACCGCTTCCTTCCCCCGTCTCGAACCCAGAATTCAGCCCTGAGTACGGTGCTTGCGCGGCTGGCAGAAACTGCAGCGCTGTAACCCTGCGTCTCTATCCCAGCGCACGCTGCAGATTCTAGCCTCGGGCCGATTTGCTGAATAAGCAGTGCGACAAACCTCTCGCGTTTGAGTCCCCGTAGCTGATCCTCGTGCGATGGAAATCCTTCCTCCAGGTTCCGGAGCACCCCACTATTGCTGGAAATTCCTAACAAGATATCCTTTAGCCGTCCTGACTTGTCATACTCCCACACAGTGAAGCAGCACACGGGGGCAATGCACTCCCCTCGCCGCCATCTTACCAATGCATGTACTTTTTGCATCATCAATGAAGTTAAAATTACAAGTTGAGTGTTCTAAGGTAAAGCACATCTATAAAGAAGTTGTAATAACTTTTTTTGTTGGAATATTGAACTTTAGGATCCATCGAAACTGCTCTGGGCATATCTAAACTTCTTTCATAAGGGAGAGTAAACTTGCCATTAAGTATTGATATGAGATTTAAATTGGGTACATGCTAATGTGAACCAGGTTCTCTGTGCACTGGTTATTAACTTCACTGGCTGAGAGAATAGACAAGCACTCAACAAGTTACATGAAGTACATTTATTACCTACAGATAGGCAGCAAGGGATTCATTATAAGCCAGTCCTCCAAAGCCCAGAAAAGCTGCTCAGGGTAAATGGAATCTCATTTCTGTGTGTCCCACTACACTCCAATTGAGGGACACTGAGAAGCAGACCATCCTAGGGCAATGTGAATGGCTGTCATAAAGCGATGAAAGACATCATGCTACTAAGGGAGGCTAGGAACAGAGCTCAGTCTGCTCTGGCTAGTTCCCCCTTATCTCAAGATGCTGCATTCCCTACACTTTCTACAATTATTCTTGAGAACTTTCAATGAGAAAGATGAGAAAACTCGGTGAGACAAAGGCCACTTGGAGAACTACTCTGGAGTTTAAGTGTTCAACATGTGTTATAGATGACTTAATATTTACTAAGGTGCCAAATCATATATAAGACAAAATATTAAGCATAGCTTTATATTAAAATATGACAACGAAAGTTTAATTTGATGGTAATTGTATTCAAAAGGATTACTTTTTGTTGTTTTGTTTTCTTTAAGAAATGGAGGAGAATGTTTGCAGCTTCTTGGTGGTTTTTCTTGATATTAGCAGTTGACAGTTCTCTAGGTCTGCAAAAGCATTAATTGGAGCTTTGGGGTTGACATTTCAGTACAAGATCTTCTCCTGACACCTCCTAGGGTAATTATCACTGTTCAAAAATCTTAATGACCATCACATCATCCTGCAAAAGAAAATAAATGAAATGATACACTTTTTTTTTCTTGTTGAGTTGTTTAATACCATTTACCTTTGTATTCAAAACCAAGGTCAGAATTTTCTCTAATCAATATAAATTTTTGTCTTTTTTTTCCTTCTTAATTGGTGAGCCAGAAATAATATATTTTATACAACATTTTTCCTAGAGCCTTTGTTTCATGTAAAAAAAATTCAGGACATAGGCTTATTTTTATGTACCTACTTGTTTATTGTGTGTATAAATTATTTTCCATGTTATCTAAGAAATCATATTGTTTGAAGTTTGCATAATATGCTATCTAAAGATTGCAAATCATTTCTAAGGGAACTCAGAGGAAGTCAGAGAATCTCTATGAAATAGTATACCAAATATTTGTGAATAATGACATTTCAAAAAATACATAGTTGACATTTGTGAATTCCATTTTTGAAAGAATAAAAGTCAAATGCAATTTCAACAGGTCAACAACTAGTTTCCTATTACTGAAGCCAGATCTGTATATCAAAATGAAGTGCATAGTAAATTTAGAAGAAATTGTTTGTTTGTAACCCCAATATATAATTAAAGATTCTTGCCTTTCTACTGTCATCTAAAATATAACAGATATCTGAATTTTTATCAATTATATAAGGCATCTGGGACCAACAGGGACAAATCAGAATGGGAGCTTAAATATATTTTGCCTTATATTGTTTTGTTCAAAAATCTGAATTGTTGGAACCACATAGTTTACTTCTTGAAAAACAATTAATAGTGTTCTGAACAATTTTAAGAATAGTAGGTTACACATTGCAAAACCCAATAATTTTTTTTCAGGTAATCACATTTAATGTTTAATTTAGATATTATGGAAGAGCATGATATACAGCCATAGAATATGCCTCTGACACCAGGTACCTGAAATAGAATTCTGACACTACTACTGCAAATAATTTAATCTTCCTGTACAATAGTTTCCTTAAATTTAAAGAAAGTGGGTGATTGCGAGGCTCGAATATGAAAATACTGAGAAAGTACATGGAAGAGTTATAATATGAAATAAGCATCCAAAATAATTCTAAATATCAAAAGTCAGTATGAAGAACAAAGTAGGATAAATATTTAAAATAAATATTACATTATTTGGTTATACTAATTTTTCATAAATTTATTTGAAATACTTAAAATGGATCTATGAAAAATATGTAAATAATTAATTCAAAAAGGAGAAAAATACACTATTTATGGACAATAGTAAACCACCTTGATAACGTAAGCAAAGTGTACTGAAAAAAGTGAAAAAATGTTTTATTTTTTCAAAGTAGTTAAGATATGGGAAAATATAAGAATACATATATGGGGAGTTTACAATGAAAATACCATTCTTTTATAATTAATAATGTAAATTTGTGATAGCCATTATAGAAATAATTTGAAAATATTTATCATGAGAGGAAAAGTATCTTTATTACTTGACATAAGAATAGAGTTGTATAAATTTGCTTTTAGGTCAAAAAATATTTTAGACAAAAGAATAGTATTCATAATCTATAACATTAAATTTTTGGAAACTATAAAAATACAAAAGTTGCTGTTAGATATATTAGTAATGTTAGTTATTAAAACATTTGTGAAATACATTATAACTTGAACATATACATATAGTGAATTATTAATCTAAAGAAGAATACAGTACAGACTATGTAATATTATCATAACAATGTAAAACAAACAAGTAAAAATATATCTAAACAAATGGCTGAGAGAAATAAAATGAAATGTAATTATAATTAAATGTTCTTTGCAGATAAAAATTTCTATTATTTATATCTTTCTAAATATTTCATAATCTATATATTGAGCAGATTATTTATAAAATTAGAAATAAAACTAGTTCTGAAAAATAAGTAGTAAACATTACTGAAAAGAGTATTTAAAATAAAATTAATTAAATGCTTTAGGAAAAATCCAGTTCTCATTTTAACTCTGCCTACCTTTCTCATAATATATCATGCCACAGTTTTAAAAATACATGTAATCATTTTCATATGATGATAATGCATTCCATGGACTTTTATTTAATTAAAATTAAACATTTTAATTTAAATGTTACTCACTTGTTTATTATTCAACCCATTTTATTGAGCTGGAAGTTGAAATTCAAAATGAAAGTATGATTAGCTCCAGATAATTCAGTTCATATATAACAGAACTGGAACACTGAGAACTGGTATTATAATGTTAAACATACATTTCTTCCTTTGTATATGCAAAATAACTTCTCTCTCTCTCTCTCTCTCTCTCTCTCTCTCTCTCTCTCTCTCTCTTGCAGCAATTGGAGGAATATTCATAGCTTAAAGAAAAAACAGCCATCCCCATTTTGTTATTTATCCAATAGGCATTAATTAAACTTTTAACATACATCAGGATCAGGCTGTATAATAAATACTGACTTGAAAATAGAAATGACACAACTTGGTGTGGTTTGAAAGTGCCCCAGGCTCAGTGTTAAAGGCTTACTCACCTGATGGCACTCTTGAGAGACAGTGAAACTTTAAGGATTGGGGCCTAGGAGGATGAAGCTATGTCACTGGGGAATTGTCCCCCAGAAGGATATGAGACCCCAGTCCCATTCTTTCTCCCCAACCCCTTTTCCCTATTCCTTGGCTTCCTGGCCACCATGAGGTGAGCAGCTTTGTTCCACCACAGGGGTTCCACACCATGATGTTTTTGTCTCACCATAGGCCCAAAGCAACAGATCCAAACCATCAGCCAAAATAAACCTTTCTTCCTATTAAGTTCATTTTTTCAGGTATTTTGTTACAGAAAAAGAAACTTGAACTACATTAAAAAAAAAAAATAGAAGTGGGGTTGTTGCCATGACAACATCTAATGTTGTGACTCAAAATCTTTGAAATCAGTTTCCTGGAAGAGCTTGGAAAACTTTGAATAGGCAGGTTGGAAAAAAGCCTGGAATATACAAGCAGAGGTTTAATGGGTTATTCGGTTGGGGGCTCAGAGTCCAGAATGCTGATAGAAACACAGAAAGTAAAGGCCAGCCACATGAGGTTTCAGAAGGAAATAATGACTGTCTTGGAACTGGAATAGAGACCACTCATGTTACATTTTGGCAAAGAACTCAACAACATTTTGTCTATATCCTGGGACTTTGTTTAGTATGAATTTAAAGGTTATGACTAGCTTATCAGGAGGAAGAAATTTCAAGACAGGTATTAGTGGCTGCTCTTAGCCAAATTTACTCTGAGGATCAGAAACATAATTCAAAGCAAAAAAAGATTTGAAAAACTTGCAGTTTGGCCAGAAAGTGAGCAGTATTTAAAGTTGCTGTCAAAGAGGGTGCAGAGAAAACAAACAAACAAAAATTCAAAAGTAGCCAAGTGCTTTATACAAACAATAGGAAAAATACCTTGAGAACATCTCAGGAATCAACAAAACCCCATCCAGGTAGAGAAATACAAATTCTTTTCGTATATTTTTCTTTGAAAAAGGAACTTCAGGGCACCCTGATGACTGTATATCCTAATGAATTGTTTCCCTGTGATTCATTTCCCTTGTTTCCCAGTCAATGCCCTCAAGGTTGTTGGAGCCATGGCCTGACCAGGGCCTTGGTAAAGCCACTGCAGCAGCAGACTTTGATATATTCCCCATGATGCTGGTTTTGTAGTCATACAGAATGCAAGATTTATAGTTCAAACAGGCTTCCATTGAGGCTTCATAGGAGATCCTTGGAGGCCAGGTAGAATATGGCAGGATCAAAGTATCAGCAAGCAGCCCCATACGGTGATGCATGAAACTGTGCAAGTGAAGCTAACATTACAATGGACACTCCAGGAAGTTAGAGATGCCCCAGAAAGCTATAAAAAGTGAACAGTCAGTGGAAATGAGTGGCCATGTGTGTTACAGCCAGCAAGGCAGCAGTGGTGGATGGGTTGTCTAGCATTTTGGAATTTATATTATGCCACCTTGTGTCCTGGATGCTGGACATAAAGCTGTAGGAATTTCAGGGATTTAGTCTTGTCTTAGTTTGATCCCTCCTTTCTGGCTTGCTAGTCCTTCCTTTTGGAATGGGAATGTTTAACCTGAGGAATAATACTGTCTTGAAAGTATACAACTTGTTCTTCGATTTTTTATTTATGTATTTATTTATTTTTACTGAGATTCAAAACAGAGTTTGCCTTGAGTCTCAGAGGAAACTTTGGACTGGGACTTGGATTTTCCAACAATGCTGGAACAGTTCAGAATTTGGGGCTCTCAGAGAATAAACTACATGCATTTTACATTATGAGAAGTGAGATTTTGGAAGGCAGATGCAAATTGTTATGGTTCAGAAATATCCCCCAGATGTTCATGTGTTAAAATCTTAAACTCCCACTAATGGCCCTTTTGAGAGATAGTGGAACCTTTAGGGTGTACGACCTACTGGAAAGAAGTTATATTATTGGTGGCTTGTCCTTGAAGGGGATATGGGACCTTGGCCTCATCTTCCCTTCCTCACTCTCTCAGCTTCTTGGCTAACATAAGTTGAGCAGCTTTGCTCTACCACAGGCTCCCCAACATGATGTTCTATCTCTCCACATGCCTAAAAGCAATAGATCCAAATAATCATAGGCTGAAACCATGAACCAAAATAAATTTTTCTCCTTTAGGTTGATCCGTCAAGAAATTCTGTCACAATTACAGAAAGTTGACTAATATATAACAATGAATTCATGAAGTTTGAAGTTATTAGGATGAAAGTTTGAAGTCACTATATGAACAAACTAAGAAAATATATTTGGAAGGTATGTGCCAAACACATGTAATAAAGGTCATCTAAAAAGTATGCGCAGAGTTACAATCGAAAGGTAGCCAAAGCACAAGAAACTCAACCTAGGGAGCCAGGGGATGGCTTCATGGAGGGGGTAACCTAGGAATATCATTTTAATGAATTAAAAAGGTAGAGGAAGAATGTCACAGATCAGGTTGCACTTTAGAGGAGCAGCAGATAATCCTATAAACTGGAACCACAGTATGCTCAATACAGAGTAAATGCGGCTGGGAAATGAATTTGAAATAGTTTAGGCAATTCAAATAAGATTAAAATGTATGGAGTAGAGAAAACGACCATCAAACTAAAAAAGGGGAAATCAGTTTCCAGTTTTCATTACAATTGATCGGCTAATATTGTTAGCCCATTGTGTGCTGAATTCTGTGCTACTTTCAGTTTCCAGCAAGTAGAAAGAACAGATAAAAACCTCATTGCAATAGGGCTCAAAGTCAAGTGGGTAAACATAAATTTTAAAAACGTATAATACATAATTTTAATGGCTAAGGAATATTTTGTGGAGGTTGCAGTGAACTAAGGCACTATGCAGGAGGTGTGAGTGACATTTGAGTTCTGACCTATAGTTTTCAGTAGTTAAATTTAAGGTGAAGGTGATAGTCCATGTGGAGCAAGGGATATCTGCAGTTTTAAGGCCCAGAGGCACACATGAACAAGGTGGTAGGGGAATCTATATAGGAAGAAAAATAGGAGAGATAAGGGAGTTCAAGCTGGACAATCAGAAGTAACCAGATAACTCAGCCATGTAGTGGAGAATGAGAGTTATTTTAAGGGGAAAGGAAGTCACATAAAGATTTTATACCATGAAGACTGCATTTCAGTCTGATTCCTCATTTATCAGCATGGAGAGTGGATTAAAGTAGACAAGTCCAAAGGCAATGATACCAATTTGGTAGGTGTTGCAGTAAACAAGGAAAGAGATGTGGAACCATCAAGTCACTAGGGTCATTTGCAATAGAGAAATCAATTTCACTTAACTCTCTGAGCTTCCCTTTGGTCTTCAGGCAAATAAAGATGTTGACTAGATGAACTCAAGCTACCTTTCTGATGAAAAAAAAATTGACCCCAGAGTGTTTAGTTAGTAGAGTACACTGAAAAGAGCATCCCATCCTTAGGAAGAATTTCAAAGAGCAATGCAATAAAAATTTGATTTAACACATAGCAAGAGAGTCCAGGATGCATGAATTTGAAAGAGAAAGATAAAAAGCAGCCACAAGAGAAAGAAAGGAAAGCTAATAAACTGAAACGTCTGTCTGCTGGGAACTGCTTCACACAGTCTCATTTCTGAGGATTCCTAGGGGAAGGGAAGAAACTAGAAGAGTGTGAAATTTTCATCAGAAAGCTCCAAACCACATGAAAACTGCCTCCTTCTAAGTTTATGCACAAATTTCATACCAAAGGGATTTCATTCATATTTGTGCAATGCTTTCTCCTTTGCCTAGTAACCTTTCATCAAAGCCAAAAGGGAGACCTATTACATGTCTAGAGGATTCTTTCCTCAAGGTCAATTTTTTCAGCTCCTTTGCTCTGGTGTGTACAGTTTAACAAGGAGTGAAGATATATGTGTAGTTGTCTGACCCTCTTGTGTTGGTGCATGAAAATTAGAGCAAAGATTTTTTTTTAATAGCAAATGAAAGAATATCCAGTGTTTTACTCAACTTTCTTGTTGCTATGACCAAAATGTCTTCACAAGAACAATGTAGAGGAGGAAAAGCTGATTTGGGTTTCACAGTTTCATAGGTCTCAGTTCATAGATGACCAACTCCATTGTTCTGGGTTTGCAGCAGAACATCATGGTGGAAGGGCATGGCAGAGGAAAGCAGCTCAGGACATAGACACCAGGAAGCAGAGAGATCTCTGTCCACCATATAAGCCCCCAAATCATACCTGCCGTGACCTACTTCTTGGCCACATCCTTCCTGCCTACAATTATGCCCATTTCATCCATATCAGTTAATGAATGCACTGATTACATCAAGGTTCTCATAATCCTTTCATTTTACCTCTGAATTCCAAACCTCTGAACTTCCTTCCATTGTTTCATATGAGCTTTTAAGGGGCACCTCATATCTAAACCATAACATCTAGGTTCGTTCAATTTTTAATGGTAATGGAGAAATAATTTGATACAACTTCCCATCTAGCCTTCTTATTATTGTTATGGGCCAGGCTCTACGGGCAATGACCATACAGACTCCATTTTACCCTGAGGCTACATATCATGTAAGAATTGCTTCTCCCATGGGAAAGCCCCACCTCTGTACCCATTCATAGTTACCTAGCATAGCATACTTGGCAACACAAAATGGAAATTCTTATACAATGTAGAATTGTTCTCTCTTTTGTTCCCATTTTTCTCGGGCAATGTACCCTGTCAGAGATTGATTGTCTAGACATTAGTAACCATATTCTAACTTGTACTCAACTAGGGTCATTTTGAACCATTTCCCTTCTGCTTGCTTACTGCTATGCCAACCTGGAAAGTCCTGTGGGAAACACCAATGTATCCATTGCATTGTTTCACTAACTGCTCCATTCAGCTTCTGTATATACCCTTGTGTGCTTGCAACTATGTCAACCCAAATGTAGTTTTTGCTTTTAAGTACCCTAAAATGTTGAAGCTCCAGGCTGTTTTCTTCAGAGACAATTGGTCCTGTATGAAGCATTTCCAGCCGGTCGTAATAAAGACTCTTCAATTTGGGCAAAACTGGGACTTGGAGTGATTTCTGAGCTACATGACTCACAGCAATTATGGTATTCTATTCCCTCAATTCTGTCTATCTGCTGACATTTGTGTTCTTTCCTCCCCAGGGGTCATCACTACACTTTGTTTTTACAAGGTTAAAATTTCTTCATTCTAGTGATCCTTGGGGCCAGACAACCCCTGACTTGGGCACACCAATTTGCCTTCTGCCCTTGTACACAGTATAGTTATGATTAGATATGTAGAAATCATACCCTTGAAGGCTTTTGGGAAACCAAATAATCCAACATCTTTATGTTGCTTTCCCTGCCTTCTCTTCCTGAACTTGAAAATAGAAAAGGGATGCCAATACCAATAATCATAATATTGAAAGAATCTCTTTTATTATATTTACCCCTCTATTACTGTGAATGCATCATCTTTGCCACCATTCTGAAGTCCATGCACAAAAATTGTATACTATTTCTGTGGAAATTTTCTAATTTATGTATTAGACTTTTCCTGAAATTTAGAATACGCTCTGGTCTCATCATCACAGAATTTTAACCTGTGTATTTAAGGTGGAATTATTGATAAAATTAACATTTTATAAGTATTGTCATTATTTGTGTCCCTATAATTCTTTATTATTTATTTTTCTGTGGCTCCTCTAACATTACTACTCCTATGTCATTTCATTCCAAACTTCATTTGATATAATAACTCATCTTGATGCCAGAGATCCAGATTTCATTTTTGTATTGCAAATATCTAACACTATATTTTGCAAAAGAAACAAACAAATAAAGGCTGTGTGTATAACTGCAGGTTGAATACATATTTTGTTTTTTGTTTGTTTATTTTTATTTTTTTTAGCTAGAGATGGACAGAATGCCTTTATTTTATTTGTTTATTTTTGTATGGTGCTGAGGATCAAACCTAGTGCCTCATGCATGCTTGGCAAGTGCTCTGCCACTGAGCTACAGCCCCAGCCTGACATAATTTGTTTTTAAACTAAAGAGATAGTGTCACCTCTATTAAAGACAGTTTTAAATAAGCATGCATTGGTAGCTATATCAAATAAATTGCCTTTAAGATATTTTAATTGTAGAAATATTGTTGCTTAATGAAGGTTGAGAAAAATTGGAATGATTTATGCAACTTTCAAAGTATTCCAAATTTCATTATATAACAGCAACATATAGATAAAGCAGCAAAAGGGGCTAGATAATTAAAGTCATGTAACCTCTTATTTAATGATAGAATAGTCTTAACAACATTAGCTAGAATTCATCTCTCATACTCAACAAGAGAATTAATATATCTATCTAGGTTATGCAAAGAATTTGTGTGAGTTTTCATTTGTGTAAGACATAGTGAACATGGCCTCTAGCAACAATTATGTATACTAACTTCAATCTCTACATCTTCAACTACTTCATATTCATTAAAATTTGAAATAAAATTTTCACACATCAGAAAGAGGTATAGTGGAAGCAACTTTAGGCATCTTCCTAGGTATGTCACATTGTAATTTCAAGTCCTTATACACCAAATCATTGTTGTTACATAAAGCAAAAGAAATGCTTTGAGACTCAGGAGGCAACAATTTGTTTCCTGGATTTGGTTTTAAAATGAAAGGGCTTATAAAAATAATTTTTCAGTCAGTGACTAAGACTGCCTAATACTAATATGAATACAATCTACATTCTGTAAACTGGAGTCAGAAAAGAGCCTTATTAGCACACTACCCTCCTTTGGATCTTTCCAGAAAAACTGTTCCTTGGATATTTCTTTTTGTCAAAGCAGCATGAAATCCTTCTGTCTAGTTTGCAATGTGAAAAAATTGATGTTCCCTTAAGTTTTACACTTCCAGAGCATACCTCTGCAAACAGTATCTAAAAATCATTTCTCAGAATGCATTCTGTGGAACACTAGGTTTTCCCCTTTGTACAGGGGAAATAGTTTAGAGACCAAATGTTTTAGAGGATCTGGGTAAACAACTTCTTTCCTGTTAAACCTCTTACTAATTTAAAAAGGCTACTCTTCATTGTCTATCTTTAAAGGAGAAATACAGAATGCAACATTTTCCAAATTCACTGACTAGAAAATCTTTCTCAACAATAAAACATCTCTTAGGAATAGTGTTCTGTTAAAAATCACTTAGAAAAATCTGATCCATGCCAATGGGAATGGAAGCAAAAGAATGACAAGTTATTTGTTGAGAAAAATTATGAGTTCAAAAGTTAAAGTTTCTCTTTTACAGAAAAAAATTCCAATGGTACAATTACTACTTTACACGGATAAATTGAATGCATCTCCGTGTTTTAAGATTTGTCCTTTCTCCATTCTGTATATTTATCTATCTATTCTCCCTTGTTGAAAACCCTTACTTCTTTTAACATGACTGATTCAATAATCTCCTCAGTCCTATAATGCACACAGCAAAAATTCCTACTTCAGTACTTTAAAAGGATGTAGAAGCAAAGCAAAAACAGTTATAAATGACCACACCTCACAACTGTGTGTTGGATTCTATTTTTATTATATTTTTGTGGTACTGTATTGAACCTAGGGGCACTTTACCACTGAACTACATCCCGCATCCTGTTTATTATTTATTTAAAAAAATTTTTTGAGATACAGGGTCTCAATAACTTGTGATCCACCTGCCTCAACCTCCCAAGTTGTTGGCATTAGAGGACCTGGTTTATATGTTGGGTTTTAAACCCAGTTACCCATTAAAAACACAATAGGAATACTTGAAGAAAAAGGTGATTAAAGGGACAACACAATATAATTCTAGAATATTTTACTGTTCCCAAAATTATATAATTACTCAAAAATAAGTAGCCATATCTAAATGACACAAGAACCATTTTGATAAATATCTTACTGTCTAACCTGAGAAACTAAATCTTACAATAAATAAGAATATTTATGATCTATAACACATTGAAGGTAAAAAAGTTCATGTGTCTTATATTGTGAGGGTGAATGAGTCAACTAGACATGACCACAGAGTTCCCAGAGTCAAACACAATTTGGAGTAGGTTGGGAAGTGGATGTGATTGTTTCTTGATGAGATACATTTGAATCTATAGATTGAGTAAATCTGATTGCTCTCCCTAATTAGGTAAGCTTTAGCCAAGCAGCTGAAGATCTGAACGGAACAAAGAGTGGAACCTCCCACAAGTAAGAGGGACCTGCTCTCCTCTGACCACTTGAACTCAATTTTTCTTTTCCTTTTTTTCTTTTTTCCTGGTCTTCAAATTTGGTTCTTCTTGGGTGTTAGGGCAGTTTACATTTGGATTGGTATTCATAAAATTGGTTTTCCTGGTTCTCACGTCTTAGAACTCTGAAATAATTCATGTTAGCAGTAAAAATCAAGCAAATAAGGAAATAAAGGAAAATTTTTATTCACGGTAGAATGTCAACTAATAAAAATACAAAAAAAGAGAGAAAATGATAGAATCAGAAAAATTACCATTCTACCACCATTGTAGTAAGAATAAATTCAACCAAGAATACTACAGAGTATTTTTTATATTAACTGATACGATACCTTAATTCATTGAATGAGAAACTGTGAATGATAATTGCATTACAGAGCTCACACAAATATAAAGAATAAGAATGTGATCTAACTTTCTTATGTGCATTTATGAATATACCATAGTGAATCTCATCTTTTGTATATACACAAGGCACTAATTAAAAACAAAACTCTAAGTAAATAACAGAAAGATCAGTAGAGAAGAGGGAAGAGAACAGTGGGAGGAAAGAGGGGAAGGGAAGGGGATATACTGGGGACTGAATTAGAATAATTATATCTTATAATTATCTCAAAATGAACCATATTATCATGTGTAACTGAAAAGACCCAATTAAAACATATTTTTATAGAAGAATTCTGTTGAATATTTGGTAGCAATGCTGATTTTTTCTTCTAAAAAATATTTAGGATTTGATAATGTGACTTTTAACCAAATATTTAAATTAGATGTCTTATTCTCCACCGATCTCTCTAATCTTCAGAGTCATTAACTCTTTTTTTTTTGATGAATTCTAATATACCAATGTTCTATTCCAATTTTACCTTTTGTATCATTTCCACCAACTGTGCTAGGATCAAAGTATAAAAGTGACTATTGATCTACACATTCCATGAATTCTAACATTTCTTTAATTGTTTTGGTTATATATATCATGTTTAATCATTTTATATATGGTGCTATTACAATCATTTTAATTATTTAAAAATAGTTATATATGATAAGTGGGTAAAAATCAATTTGGAAACCTATAAAAAACAATAGGAATCTTAATTGCCTACCAGCACTTTTCTGAATTTATCAATATTCTTCAAGTTGAACATGTTTTATAATGCTGACTAACAGGATCATGCAATTTTTTTCATTGTAAGGTCATTCATAATATTTTAGCAGAATTCTTCTTAATAAGAACAAATGACATTGTAATTCCACAATTAAGAGGTTTATTTTTTAATATCTCTTATTTCCTTTTTTTAATTTCTCAGAAGATGTAAGTATGCATTATAATCCCACAAGAAAATTTTGATTTGAGATTTAAAAACTAAATATTGTAATGGAAAAAGCCAAATTCATTTGCAATTTTTTGAAATGTATATCTCACATATATACATTTATATTATATGTATATATGTTATACTTTTATATTTAAATTTTGAATGATGTGATTAAAACCTTAGTATAGAAAGGTTTCCTGTCATAACAAGCATTTATTTCATCAATACTTAAAGACCTAATCTGAGATAACTCTAAATGCTGCAGATACAAACTGACACATTTCAAAGAATAAAAAAGACTATTCTTCATGGATTTAACTGGATCAAATTATAATTGCTAAATCATTCCTTGATTTATCAAACTCACTTTTCTTCTCTGAAATAAGAATGTCAAACATCAATGCATTTGAAATTGATTCTCTGTAACTAGAACATGTACTTTAGGAAACATCTACCTAGAGAACTTCATTTTCTTCTTGTAGGTTATAGTAACAAGCATTATGTGATATAGTTGTCAGAACTTGTCCCTGCTTTAAAAAGTCTTGTGTTGGAGAAGAACAGAAAAACTGATTAGTGAAGGAATTGCTAACATTTTCTGATATATCTATATATCCCCGAAGTCAACTGAATATGAATTTAGTCCTTCTTTAAAAAACAATGCAAGCAGTTCTGTTATTCATGATAAAACAATTATAGCAAATATTGTATGTTTAATTCCTTGAAATTTGAGTACATTCACCTTATAGACAACGCAAATGTAAGAAAATTTTTCCAGTTATCTTGGTAAGGTATTGTAAAAACAAATAAATCTTCTTCTACATTACCTCAAAGCAATTTTTTGAAAGGAAGAAATAGAAACCATATTATCAAACATAACTATTGTATAATCAGAAACTGCTTTCTGAATTGAAAACTCACAACCACAGGAAACTCATTTCCAAACAATCATCTTCTTCTATACGGAACATAAAATATGGATTAACTTTAAATAATACTGTCCTATAAGGATAGTTTACCTGAGATTGCATTATTGCTTACTCACAATTAAGACTAGTTAAATCAAGTCCTGAAAAGGATAAATCAAGGATTTTCTTTAATTTACCTTTGATAAACCTAGATCCTGTTATAAAAGGAATAAAATGAAAGTTTTCTACATATATTCATGAATGAATGAATGGTTGAATGAATAAAGATGTTTGAGGAGTTTATTTCACTTTAACAAAACATCTCATAAATTAGTTTTGACTCTATAATAATTACTTTTACACAACATTTTTATTTGTTCCATATATTGACTTGATAAGAATATTATACTTTATCTTAAAGTGATATTTGAATGTTTTCAAAAACAGAGAATGCTAAGTACAAGGCCTGGCCTATTTATATGTGGTATGTTTGAGCAAATTCCCCAAAACCAGTGCAACCAAGATAAGAAGAATAGGGACAGGAGTGGAAGTGGATGAGGACTGCAGGCAGTGAGAGACCAGTTCCTGCAATTTTGTAGGAGATTTTAAGAATTTTGGATTTTTACCTGAAAGAGGTAGGGAGCCATTAAACTGTTTCAATCAGAGGATTGGAATGATCTGATTTATATGTATTCCAGAAGGATCTCTCTGAATGTGACCTGGAGATTAGAATAGAAGGGAAATTTAAGAGTCCATTTAATACCAGAAAGACATAGGAGCCTGTTACCATGGAGAGAGTTTGGGATGTGCTAAGAAGATATAAACTTGATACATATTTAGGTAGATTCAACAAGACTTCCTGATTGATTATGAAGTATTCCCGCAAAAGTAGAATTCAAGGACAACTCTGAGTTGTTTATATTCTGAACAATTAACTTGAAGAATAAAGTTGCCTCCCATTCAGATGGAGAAGGCAAAAGGAGGAGCATATCTGAGGAGAAGAAAATCAAAAGTTTGGTGAAGGTTTATTTTTTAATTAATTAAATTTAGTTTTTCAGTGCTGAATGCTGAACCCTGGGCCTCATGCATGCTAGGTGAACACTGAGATACATCCAATCCCTTTTTATTTTATTTTGAGACAAGATCTCTCTAAGATGCCTAGGCTGGCCTTAAACTTGCAATATCCCTGCCTCAGCCTCCCTCATAGCATGGATTACAGGTGTGGGCCACCATGCCTGGCTGGTGAAAATTTATGATACCCATTGGCTAACCAAGTAATGATGTTAAGTTGGAGACTAGATGTGGAGTTCACAAAGGAGATATGTGTCTTTGGCATTTATATAGCATTTAGCAGATGAAATCACCTAGGACAAGAGTGAATTAGTAGAGAAAAGATGTCTAAGGACTGAGATCCAAATACCAAACCCTATGCTCTAGAAATGTAATAAAAGTTTTTATTTTCTTCACCAGACCTATCAGTTTCCATACAGCTGGGTATTTGCAGTTGTTATGAAATGCCATTCATTTTGTTTTTTAAGGAAAATACAATGTATTTTCGATGCACAGAAAGAAAATAACTTATAAAATTAATCTGGCTACTAGTTAAAAAGTTATGTTGGATTTTTTTTTTATTGCCTGACTTCAAGCAGTAGCAAAGCCTTTGTCTGGAAGGCCTTGCATAAGAAAGCAGACGTCCCCATCAGACTTGGACCTGGATCCAGCTGATACACTCAGCCTCTGCAGGGAGTTGAAAAACTCAGGCCATTCTCACTGGTCACGTTCTTTCTAATATCTGCAGACCTAGTCCCAAAGCCTTCATAAATAAATCTTACTAAGTGAGAAGAAGTCGGGTGCCTGTGCTTAGACCTCTGTCTTAGTCCATTTTCTGCTATTATAACAGAATATCTAAGATTGAGTAATTTGCTTCGTATAGTCCTGGAGACTGAGAGGTTGAATAGCAAGGTGCCAGCATCTGCTGAGGGCCTGCCTGCCATGTCATGGCATGATGGGAGGCCTCACGTAGCCAGAACAAGCTGTGAAACTAGGCTGCTCTTGCCTTTTCTTCTGATAAAGTAACTAATCCCATCATGGGCTCCCTACCCTATGAACTCCTCAAACACTAATTATTTCCAAAGGCCCCACCTGCAAATGCCACCAACATACAAATTTTGGGATTGAGTTTCTAACACATGGCCTACTGGGGACACATTCAAACCATGGTAGTCGCCTCAGGAGTCAAGAAAGCACAATACTTGAAGGCACTTTCTTCTACTCTTATTCAGATCGCATTACTTTTCTACTCCTGACCCTTAATCATTGACCCTCCCCTCTAACCCCTCAGTTTGTAAAGTTTCTGAAGCCTTTTGCTCCAGGTTCCTTCAGCGATAAGAAGATCTCCACATTTATGGTCATACACTAATGTGTCATTCCATGTGCTAAAATGGAAAAGAGAGTAGATGATGTCTTTTCCATTTAAGACTATTGTTCTTACTACCATGGTAAATATTAAAAGCCTTGACTCTTTCCTTTTTTGGCTTATTACATTAATCACCTATTCCAATACCTGGCAGCTCAGTTGAACTGACAATGTAAATTATCCTTTTACATATTTTATCAGAACAAATTCATTATGTTTTATACAAACCTTGTGTAATTTTAATTTATACTGAAGAATTGTCCTACATTTGACAGGTATTAGGATTATGATTTCTCTTTTCTCTCTCTCTCTCTCTCTCTCTCTCTCTCTCTCTCTCTCTCTTTCCTCTCCCTTCCCCTTTCTCACCTTTTCTCTCTCTTTTTGCAATGTTGAGGATCAAACCCACATCATCATTTATGTCAGGCAAGCACTCCACTACTGAGCTTTGTCCCCAGCCCAGGTAACTGACTATATATTGTGTTCTACTGTCCAATCTTGCAGTATTAGCTTCATTACAATGTCAAATTTGTTAATAAATCATTTGAATATTTCCATTTTACCATGTGACAGGAAGTAGATGGTGCCTGGGGAGTCTAATGCCTTCCCACCATGCAGTATCTTCATTGTCTTTGCCCCTTTGTTTTCTAAATTCTTACCTAGTTTCACCACCATAGATATTCCTTTATCTAAACAGCATTTTTTCTTGTGATTCAAGTCCATCCTCTCACAAGAACCCTCTCCCCCCAAACCACTTCCTCCTTCCTCACATCCCACAGGCCTAGATTATCTGCAATGGTCAAAGTGAGAGCTGACCAACCCAAGAAGAATGGTACTGTGGCAAGAATATGGAATCAAATAAATATTTGGTCTTAATATACTACTTCTTTAACTTTCAGAGAATAATTAACCATTGTTTTATTAACTGTGAGTAATGGTTAAGTGGAATTCTCAACTTGATTGGCTTAAGAGATTTCAGATTGATGGTTCTAAGTGGATCAATAAGATTGTGTCTAGGAATAATTGGCACATGAGATAGTGCACTGAAGTGGAGAATATCTCTAAATATGGGCAACACCATTCAATAGGTTGGAGACTCGGATAGAATGAAAGTTGGAAGAACAAGGAAGCAGCAACAGATGCAAGCTCAGTCTTCTTGTATGGGTTCTTGATTGTTGCTGTGGTATCTGAGGACATCAGACTTTCACTCCTTCACTCCTCCAAAGCAGACTCTGACAGTGATTCTCCAGAGAGTTTCCAGAAGTCTTTGGTCTTGGACAGGGGTAGCATTATTGACTCTTTTTGTTCTGAGGCTTCAACATCTTGGACTGTGCAGTTAGTCCTTCCAGCTCTCCAGCCTATGGATGACAACTATTGATACTTTTTGACTATCTCTTAGCATTATGAAGATCAAATGAAATGTTTCCCTGAAGTGCCTAGCAAACATTAAGACATATAGAAAACCCAAGTGGATATTATACTTCAGATAAACTCTTGCATGTTAGCCCAAAGAAGGAAATGAAGGCTCCCTGCAAACCTCCTGTCCTTATTAGGAGATATCTGAGTGTTTACTAGACCCTTTCCAAAAATGAGATCTCCTCTCCACTGCTGAGTCCAAAGGAATGGCATAGAGAACAGGAAGGGGTAGGAGATATCTTTAGTTGGGAAGGAGCTACATCATTATAATTTACTGAACTATTGTGACAATCAAGTGTAAAAATGTATTATTAAATTACAAAAATTTAAAAAATACATTCAAAGCAGAGATGGTAATAGTAGTCATTAATTTTGTTTATTAGGTATGTTCAAATCTCTAAAGTTAATCTTTCCACCATTGGTATAATGAAAATAAATATTAGAATTTTGGCCATTCCACGAACCTGAGTTCCTTAGTAGCTATAATGCACATGGATCCCAGGCAATGAAAGTGAGAAATAAACTCCTGCTGTCCCAAGTTTGGGAGCTGCTTGTTGGCATTGCATAGCTTAGTCTATCCATGTTAATACAATGTTTATACTCATTTTATAAATGAGAATATTATATATCAGATAAAATGGGTTACATGTTAATGGGCACGTAGCTTTTATGTAATAAATAGCTGCTTTGTACTTAGATACCTGTAATTAACTCAGTGTGACCAGCCTCCATCAATATCTGATGGCTGATTTAACACCCTCCTCATGTAGGAACCTACTCAGAGAGAGCTTCTGACAAGGGCAAGAACATTTCCCAGAAAAGCTGACAGTGAAGAGATAAACTAGGATAAAGAGAAGGAAAAACAGATTTGAAGAAGTAACTATTTATTAGTCCGTTAAATGAAACAAATAAACATTAGCCAGTTCTCCCTTTTTGCAAGATCCAAATTCATTAATTTATGCAGTAATGAATACTGACATGTTCCAGAAACTCTTCTTTGGAAAATTATGATAAGAAGCTCACACATGGTTCCTGCCCTTGGGTAACCTAGGGCTTGACAGGATTCAAAATTAATAAAATATGTATGGGACTATTTCATAAATCCTAAATGGCATCCTGCATAACACAGATAATACTTTAAAAATAAAGGTATGTCTGTTGTGAAGATATCTGTAAGAGAAGATAATAATAGCATGAATGGGGAAGAAAGAAAATAAGTAGAAGGGAAAGAATGAAATAAGATTAATTAAATGTATATTATGTGCCATGTTAAAATCTTAGGGGAAAGTTGTTATGAGGAAAATACTGGTATATGCTAGTTTTCTGTCTGGAAAACTGATAATTTTAACAAGAAAATTATATAGCAGCACAGGAGTTATAAAGCAGAAAGCATGGAATACTACTGACCAAGGTAATTAAAATTATTTGGTTTGACTCACTTGTAACTATTCATGCTATTATTTTTTTCACTATGCATTTAAACAGTATTTTTGTCATACAATATTTATAAGAGTAAAACTTTATGACTTATTTCTCTAGTTGGCCCATTGTTCATCATAGACACTAATTCATGATAAACCACACTGAATTCTTGCTGCAAATATCTAAAAATATCAGCTATTTTAAAATAAAAACTTTATTAGTGTTTGGTCCCTTATATTTACATCTTAATATATTAAGGGATGTTTAAAAATAAACATCTAGATTATGATGACTTAATGAATTAAATATTAACTGAGTTCACCTATAACTAATTATGAATATTTACTTTTAGGTATACATTTCTATGCAGAATCTTATAAAAATGTGTTTACTATATTAGCAGACTTTAGCTCTGACTTCTTTTCCACATTTTTTACCTGGGTTTGGAATATCATAACATGTATGTATCAGTGCTTCAAAAATTAAAATGAATCCAACAAAGCTCATCAAGGTATCTCTAAAGTTGTGCATAAACATCCTCCAGATAACTTGAATTTAAATACGTATTATTTTTATTTACTTTCTCTGTCCTGCTTCTTCCATCTATTAAATTACATATGATAGAAATTCATGCCCACCTCTTTTTCATTTCCACTTTCATTTCAACTCTATTTCCAATGGTTCTAATAGTTCCCTCTTTCTTTTTCTAGTTTCCTCCCAACCACACTTTCTGACATTCTATCAATGTGTTTCATGTTACATAGGTTATAGATTCACTTTGCAGCATATATTACAGATTAAGATATGAGGAAGATTCGATTAACTGATTTATACATGGCCGTTAAGATCTGAGATTCAAGTTCAGGGCATATATTTTTCCATTCACCTGTTCCAGACACTGTATAAACTATACAGTTCATGCCTTATAGTCCATGCCTGTGTGTTAAAAGGTAGCTGTTTAGAAATCAGAAAAGGAAAAACAAACTAAGTTGGACAAGAGAATGATTCACATGAAGATTTGCAACTTTAGGGAAACCTAATTGGATGGAGAGGAATTCTTAGCAGATGACATTGGTCTTCAGTGCTCCATTATTGAAAGGTTCAGCTTCTCTCCTGCCAGCTTCTCTCTCCTTCTCATTTCTATGTACCTTAAATGAATAAATAACTTCAGCTGTAGTTTCTACTCAGTCTTATTTTATGTGTGTATATAGATTATTTTTTCACAGGACATTTATGGAGTCCTATATGCACATCAGATCTTGTAAGTCCTGGGGATACAATGGATAAATTGCATGGTCTCTGTCATTATGGATATCACAATCCAACAAGCACTCTAAAATAATGTCCCATTTAAATTTAAGATAATTGTTATAGTATAACAGGTGAAAGACTCTAGTGGGAAAAATCTAGTTTAAGTTTCAAATAATAGATTAAGACATTTTTTTTTTCCCTGGGGAAATTGTCAAGCTTAGATGAAAAGTAAAAGTACTCAATTTTACTAACCTGGGTTCTTCTCAAAACTAAAGACTATGTGAGATGATCCCCCAACTCAGGACTTTTAATGACAAAGAGAATTATTTTAAAAATTAAGAACTGCCAGTCATGGTGGCACATGCCTGTCATCTCAGCAGCTAGGAAGTCTGAGGAAGGAGCACAGCAAGTTTTAGTTCAGCCCAGACAACTTAGTGAGCTCTGTCTCAATACATAAATAAATAAAAAAAATAATTTTAAAAATAAAACAAACAAACAAACACTTTTACTGCCAGGAGTGATTGGAGCTTAATTTTTCTGGGGCCTTTTTAAAAAATATATGGAATATCTCTTGTAATTCTCCAAACCTATTGAAAAATAGATAATTTTATGTGTTTTCTTTAATTCACAGTCTTGAAATTGAGAATTAAACTGCCAAGATTTTTTTTACACACAAAAAAATTACCCTAGATTGTAAATCCTGTGATAGAATAGTTGCCCTTGAATCAGAAAATAATTTCTAGTTCCTACCCAGTTGCATTTGGAGAAGTCTAAGGAGTGACAAGAGTTATACTTGACACCTTTAATGTCCATTATAGTATAGGGGATTTCTGCATTCTTTTTACCAACTAGATAATAGAAAAATGTACTCCACATGAATAATGAGACTCTACATTATGTACAACCAGGGATATAAAAAATTGTGCTATATATGTGTAATATAAATTGAAATGCATTTTGCTGTCATATAAAAATGGGTAATATCATAAATTTTATTTTATGTGAACCTTATCAAAATAAAAATATTTTTAAGAAAAACAAAATAAACAAACAAAAAAGAAAAATGTACTCTAAAACATTCTTATCTAGTCTTCTCCAAAGGCAGAGAGGTACTACCAATAAACAACAATTTGTGATATTTACATACTGTGTAGTCAAAGAAGGGACTTGAATGGTCTGTCACTGAAAGTAAGGACAAGGCAGAAATCAATGCTACAGAATTTGAGAAGTGATGAGCAAATGGTATGAGCTGTTAGCATTTAGTTCATGAACCTGGCTGAATTCTGTGTGTGGAGGTCTTGATAATGCACACCTCAACAGTAGAGCATGGTAGGATCCTAGTACAGCACTATTATTGAGAGGCTAGGGATTACTTTAACAGATGATGTAAGGATAGTTCACTGACCTTGATAAATCATTCTTGGAACTTTGCTGAAGTCTAAGAATCTTCCTACCTGATTCTTCCTTCTCCATTTTCTTCACAGATATTAGACACTCATCATGGTCTGTCTTCTCTGGCTCTTTTCCCTTCATCTTTCTCTGGCAGTACCCCCAATACATCTCTTCCCTGCCTATTCCCATGCTGGCTTCTACTTCTTGAAGAACCCAAGTATCACATCATATGTTTTCTCCGGCACCTGGAATATGCACCAAGAAATGAATTCCTTCAAAGATGAACTTTCAGTATTTACTTCAATTAAGTCACATTTAAAAATGGATATAATAGGGCTGTGACTGTAGCTCAGTGGCAGAGCGCTTGCCTCACATTGTGTGAGGCACTGGGTTCAATCTTCAGTACCACATAAAAATAAGATAAAATAAAAGCATGCTGTCCATCTACAACTACAAAATAAATTTTAAAAATATGGATATAATATTCCTACAGTTTGGAGTGTAGTAATAGAAGTGAAAAATATCAGCCTCTATTTGATGAGTTTATCTTGCTACTCTCAAAAACATCAATTGTATCTGAAATTGTTTGAACATTCTTAATTCTGAAAGTTGAATCTCATTATCTTCAAGCATTTCTACACTAATTCTTGATACTAATGGATGTCATGCTGTGTGTGTGGAAGAAGTCCCTGAAACAGAAATGAGTAACAGATGTTTTTTCAGGTATTGGAAAGATTCTTGATTCAGATTTTCAAAATGAGGTTCAAGTACTTGTAGTGTATCCAATTGTGCAGAAACTGGTAAATGAGAACTGAATGGCATATTTAATGTGATTGAATAGAATAGAGAGCTCTGTTTGTCTCTAACTAAACTTATTTATTGGGTTTCTATGAAAATACTAGGGGTGATATATGTGAAATGATTACTATTAGTGAAAGTATGAATATTGTTGTTAGTAGTCAGGGTTTCATGAAACAGACAAGCAGAAAACATGATAAAACATGAAAATAGTGTATCCTTGGGTAAACAACCATTGAATTCAGTAGCACTTTTAGTGGAGATAGTTCATATTCAAAATAATTGAATATTTGAAATAATCACTGGAAAAGTCATGAAGATAAAAAGAGAAAAGCTGAGTTAAAGTTTTTTGTTTGTTTATAGTGGCTTATAATAATTAAGAGACATTGCCTAAGAAATTATATTTAGACTCCAATCAATTGGAATAGGAATTGAAACCATGGTGAGAGTCTTCAAGTACTTTGTGATTATAACAGAAGTGTTATTTCCATTTTTGCTGCTTAATAGAAAATTTGGAGTTTGTTAAAATTGCTTGTTACTTTTATGACTTTTTAAGACATTATTTCATTAAAAGTTGTTCTCATCAATTCTGAGAGAAATTTAGTTTCAGTTTTTTACTATCTTAATGTAATTTTGAAATGATAGTATGTTTGAGTTTTTGGTATTTTGTAATTTGGAAACAAAATATGGTTCTAAAAATATGATTTATAAATTAATCCATTATGTTTATATTTCTATTTGACATTGAGATATTTCTAATGTGTCTGTTAATGTTTGCTACTTTGTTTGGCTTTTAATAGAGTTAGTCACATTTTCCTTATTATTTCCATATGAAGTTATGTAAGAAGAAAGCCTACACACATATACTAAAACATATGCATGGACTCTCACACACACTGTATTTAATTTAGGGTGATTATTCAATGAAAGAAATAGTATAGAGCAAAGAACATGGATTTTGCCACTAGGCCAATCCAAGTTCAGTTCTTACTTTGACATTTACCAACATCATGACCTGAGCAGATATATCTAGTACCAGAACTTTCAGTACCTAATTTTAGAACAACTATTTCACAGGAGGACTTATGGAATTAATGCAATAATGTAATGAAATAATGTAACAAGAATCCACACTCTTTAAGCCTATGTTGACAAAGATCTTCTTCCCTGACCTGGCTCCATTTTCCATCTTTGCCCCATTGCCATTCAGGAATTTTTCAAATAGTAGAATTAAAGCTCCCATAAAAATAGTTCATAAGCTTTAAAACTGGCTGTGAAAAAAAAAATGTGTTGCATGAAATTTTCTTGTGAGAAAGAAAATTAAAGAGGGAAGTTTACATATTCAAATTGGAATTAATTTTTATAAATTACAGGAAAAAAATGGTTAAAACCCCCACTTGGAATTGTTTTTTATAAGTTACAGAAAATAATATTTGTTAAAACATGTTCTTTCATTACTTTACCTGATCTGAAACTTTTTCAATAATGGTAAAATTGCCTGAAAGAAATAATTAATAAATTATTTTTGAACTGTTATTGAAGTGAAATATTAAAAGTATATTTATATATGAGCACATTTATTACTGTAACATTTCCTCTAAGTCCTTGAGCTAACAATATTATTTTAAATCGTCATATGTATGAGATGTCATATTAAATATTCAGCCTGTGCAAATGAAAATCTAGCACCACAAAAAATGCTCTGTGAAGCTATATCTTTGTGATTTCTGTGAGGCATTGCTAATCACAAAACTCTTGGAATGTCATTTTAGAAGCTTATAGTAATATGTAGCCAGTGATATTCTCTGTCAGCCATGAAAGCATCTTTGCTGAATTTTATTTGCTAGAATTTCATATAAGAACATATTGTCTATACACAATAATGCAACAAGGCTGTATTTTTCTTAGTTCCTTTTTTTCATATTTTAAAATAAATTTTCTATGAGAGTCACATTGAATGGTTCTTTAAAAGTTTATGTCAGTTTTGCTCATTGAAATGTTGAAATAATTGACTATTAAATTTCTCTTGACTCTGGTGTCTTTGTTCCTTGATTCACATTGTCATTATAACTAATGTTGTCATATCAATCTCGAATATTCCACGTTGTCTTGTTAAAAGTACTGTGTAATTGTAAAAGCATTCTCTGATGTGTCAAGTTTTTATTTAATGTTTTATCTTTTTTACCTTTCCAACTTTGCTTTTATTAGATGTATTTTTTAAACTTTTATTTTTTGTTGGTAATTTTTCCATTTTACTCTTAAGACTTGCCTGTCAATAGATATTAAAACATACAAGTGCTATCCCACATTCTTACACAGTCACTCAACATTCTACTGGTGACATTAGAAGTGTGGGAGTATTACCCCACTTTTTAGTGGGGTAATACCTCAACAGACCACACCAGCTGGTATCCTGCACTTTGATTCAATTCTGATACTATCTACCTGGAGATAGTGCCAGATCTCACAGATAAATGGCTCAGTCCCAATAAACTGCCCGCTTTTCAGATACCTCTTGTGAATAGTAAGTTATAAGCTATACCTCTGGCCTACTGATTATAAATCAGGGATCCCACAACCCCTTTTTAAGGTCCCAATAATTTGCTAGAACACCTTGTGGAACTCAGAAAAATACTTTCCTTATGATTATTAGTTTATTAATATAGGATAAAATAGGATAAAGATAAACCAGATAAAGAGGTACACAGACCTGCCTTAACCATACTGGACAACACTTATATTAGCCTACAAGTGGATAAAATCATTTTACACAAAGCCAAATTTATATTAAAAGATTGAACACCTAGCATAATTTATTGAATACAATCCTGAAAGAGAAAGATTAAATGGTTACTTTTTATCTAAAAATATTTATTTTTATTTTAAAATAAAAACCTTCATAACATTGTGAAGTGAAAATGTTATGAAGGTATTGTTTTTAAATAAAGATAAATATTTTAAAATTTATTTTGATTTTTTAAAAATGTATTTTTAAAAATAAATATTCAGTTCAACTATTCTAAGTTAGCTAATGTCTGTTCAGGATAAAGATAATTCTAAGCATAAATAACAGCTTATGCCAACATTCTTAGCTGTGAATACCTTAGGTCTTTGAATTGGCAGTAGATCAACTTCTAGAAGATGTTAGCAGGACCAAATATTACAGGAATTTCTAGGAAATAAGCAATTTATTTAACTAATATTAAAAACAAAAGCAAAAAAAAAACTATTTCAAACTGCTTTGTGAATAAATGATGGCAAGGAGAAGGATGGATGTGGAAAAATTTATTGTTGAGCAGATTCAGGAGTTCAGGAGAAACAATTGGGATGGTATTCCCTAGTTTGGAGCAGTAGATCGAGAGAGAAATGAAATGGAACAATAGAAACAAACACATCATCAGGGGGAAGGCACGCCGTGTCTATTTTTTTTTCAAGATCTTGAAATAAATATTTCTTTAAATGTCTATAGTTGGGGTCCTTAATTTTCAGTATGCTACCAGATCCATCAAACCACCAATGTGAGCTAGGAAGCTCCAGAACTTATGTATTAAGGTAGTATATTGGCCTAATGATTATTTAAATTAAGGGATCAATGTATATTCATCCCTTAATTGAGCCTGTACTTATTGAGCATAATGGGAGCAACAACATAATATAAATGTAGACTATAATAGCATTACTATTACTAAAGAATCCTGGGCACCATCACTTAGGGTGCCTTAACTTCTAAAGCAGAGAAGCGGTATTGCCTAATAAAGTGCCCTAAACTTATTGCATTAAACATCTACAGGAAGAAGCTCAATGTTTGTAGACCAAGAATTCAGAGGTGGCACAGTGGGATAGTGGGTCTTGATTTCACCACATCTAGAATATTGGTGGAGATGATTAGAAGGCAAGGGGAAGCTCAGTGTTGGGGGCAGGCGTTTTCTGGGCATATCTTTGATCACAAGTTTAGTATTTAGCATGTCTATCAAGTGGAACCTTTGAAGGCCTATTGTCTAAAACAACTACACATTATCTCTCCATGTGGTCTCTCTGCATGGACTGTTTTGGGCTTCCTTATAGCACGTTGGCTAGATGTAAGACCACTAACGTAAGAAAAGCATGCAAAGGCTGTGTTATATTTGATGACTCCACTTTGAACACTTGGTACATTGCTTCCAACAGAGTCACAATCATATTTGGATTATCAAGAAATAATTTAGGTCTGCTCTGTTAATAGGAAGAAGGTCAAAGTCATATTGTAAGAACATATGCTTTGGGAAATATCCTTACAATCATTTCTGGACATTGCAATCTGCCTCATATCCACTTCAGTAAATAATGAAGTCTGAGGGGCTGGGGCTGTAGCTCAGTAGTAGAGCACCTGCCTCACCCATGTAAAGCACTGCGTTCGATCCTCAACACCACATAAAAATAAATAAATAAAGATATTGTGTCCATCTACAACTAAAAAAAATATTTTAAAACAATGAACTCTGAAAGTATTATAGAAGCATCTCCATTTTACATGTGTAACATTTTAGTTTAAATGCTATTTTAATTCTCTTCTTGATAGTTTAAGAAATTCAGGTCATGGTTGAAAACTATGCCATTTAAAAATCATTAAGAAACATGGATATTTTAGAATACCAGAAAAAGCATTTTAGCTTCTTATTAGCTTTGCCTATGATTAATCACAAAATGAGCCAGCTTTACACTAGGAAGTCAGCATTGCTCAATAAACTAATCAATGAACTAAGCCTTGAGCATATGGTAAGCATTCTACTCCCCACAAGATATTTTAAGCTTCATCAAAATAGTTCAAAGCAAATGCATATCCAAGTTTTTGACACAACAGGGAAATCAGTACCAGAAATGATTTTTTTTTCCAATTCCTCAGGAAGTTCTCACAATATATTTGCACACATTCTTGAATGCTTGCTTTCCTAACAGTTCAATAAATTTATCAGAATTTACTAAAATTGGCTCTGAGAAACAAAGGAAACATGTAGTGCAAAGAGCTCTTTATGATCATATATTTATTGACAAAGTTCAATGGGGTGATAAAAATATTGGATTATGACCTACATGTAGATCAGTGCCAATGCATTCTCTAACATGTGCTCAGCATGATAGAATATGAAAGAGAAAGGTCATGAGAGGTATATTCAAATAGGCATGCCTCTCTGCTAATAATAATTTTTTATTGGTTATTCAAAACATTACAAAACTCTAGACATATCATATTTCATACACTCGATTCAAGTGGGTTATGAGCTCCCATTTTTACCCCAAATACAGAATGCAGAATCATATCGATTACACATCCACATTTTTACATAATGCCATATTAGTAACTGTTGTATTCTGCTACCTTTCCTATCCTCTACTATCCCCCCTCCCCTCCCCTCCCATCTTCTCTCTCTACCCCATCTGTTGTAATTTAATTCTTTCCCTTGTTTTTTTCCCTTCCCCCTCACAACCTCTTATATGTAATTTTGTATAACAATGAGAGTCTCCTTCCATTTCCATGCAATTTCCCTTTTCTCTCCCTTTCCCTGCCACCTCATGTCTCTGTTTAAAGTTGATCTTTTCCTCCTGATCTTCCTCCCTGCTCTGTTCTTAGTTGCTTTCATTATATCAAAGAAGACATTTGGCATTTGTTTTTTAGGGATTGGCTAGCTTCACTTAGCATAATCTGCTCTAAAGCCATTCATTTCCCTGCAAATTCCATGATTTTGTCATTTTTTAGTGCTGTGTAATACTCCATTGTGTATAAATGCCACATTTTTTTTTATCCATTCATCTATTGAAGGGCATCTAGGTTGGTTCCACAGTCTAGCTATTGTGAATTGTGCCGCTATGATCATTGATGTGGCAGTATCCCTATAGTACGCTCTTTTAAGGTCTTCAGGGAATAGTCCGAGAAGGGCAATAGCTGGGTCAAATGGTGGTTCCATTCCCAGCTTCCCCAGGAATCTCCATACTGCTTTCCAAATTGGCCGCACCAATTTGCAGTCCCACCAGCAATGTACAAGAGTACCCTTTTCCCTACATCCTCTCCAGCACTTGTTGTTGTTTGACTTAATAATGGCTGCTAATCTTACTGGAGTGAGATGGTATCTTAGGGTGGTTTTGATTTGCATTTCTCTGACTGCTAGAGATGGTGAGCATTTTTTCATATACTTGTTGATTGATTGTATGTCGTCCTCTGAGAAGTGTCTGTTCAGGTCTTTGGCCCATTTGTTGATTGGGTTATTTGTTATCTTATTGCTTAATTTTTTGAGTTCTTTGTATACTCTGGATATTAGGGCTCTATCTGAAGTGTGAGGAGTAAAAATTTGTTCCCAGGATGTAGGCTCCCAA
Source organism: Marmota flaviventris (assembly GCF_047511675.1). Taxonomy (NCBI): domain Eukaryota; kingdom Metazoa; phylum Chordata; class Mammalia; order Rodentia; family Sciuridae; genus Marmota; species Marmota flaviventris. The sequence continues at coordinate 36,926,997 of NC_092504.1, forward strand.
TTTACCTCTCTTATTGTTTCCTCTTGCTGAGAAAAAACTTTTTAGTTTGAATAAGTCCCATTTATTGATTCTAGTTATTAACTCTTGTGCTATGAGTGTCCTATTAAGGAATTTGGAGCCCGACTCCACAATATGTAGATCAGAGCCAACTTTTTCTTCTATCAAGCACAGAGTCTCTGATTTGATATCAAGCTCTTTGATCCATTTTGAGTTAACTTTTGTGCATGGCGAGAGAAAGGGATTCAGTTTCATTTTGTTGCATATGGATTTCCAGTTTTCCCAGCACCATTTGTTGAAGATGCTATCCTTCCTCCATTGCATGCTTTTAGCCCCTTTATCAAATATAAGGTAGTTGTAGTTTTGTGGATTGGTTTCTGTGTCCTCTATTCTGTACCATTGGTCCACCCTCCTGTTTTGGTACCAGTGCCATGCTGTTTTTGTTACTATTGCTGTGTAGTATAATTTGAAATCTGGTATCGCTATACCTCCTGATTCACACTTCCTGCTTAGAATTGCTTTTGCTATTCTGGGTCTTTTGTTTTTCCATATGAATTTCATGATTGCTTTCTCTATTTTTACAAGAAATGCCGTTGTGATTTTGATTGGCATTGCATTAAACCTATAGAGAACTTTGGGTAATATCGCCATTTTGATGATGTTAGTTCTGCCTATCCATGAACAAGGTATATTTTTCCATCTTCTAAGATCTTCTTCTATTTCTCTCTTTAGGGTTCTGTAGTTTTCATTGTATAAATCTTTCACCTCTTTTGTTAGGTTGATTCCCAAGTATTTTATTTTTTTTGAGGATATTGTGAATGGGGTGGTTGTCCTCATTTCCATTTCTGAAGATTTGTCGCTGATATACAGGAATGCCTTTGATTTATGCGTGTTGATTTTATATCCTACCACTTTGCTAAAGTCACTTATTAGCTCTAGTATTTTCTTTGTAGACCCTTTTGGGTCTGTTAGATATATTATCATATCATCCACATATAGTGATAATTTAAGTTCTTCTTTTCCTATTTTTATGCCTTTAATTTCTTTTGTCTGTCTACTTGTTCTGGCTAGTATTTCAAGGACTAAATTGAATAGAAGTGGTGAGAGAGGGCATCCCTGTCTTGTTTCAGATTTTAGAGGGAATGCCTTCAGTTTTTCTCCATTCAGAATGATGCTAGCCTGAGGCTTAGCATAGATTGCTTTTACAATGTTGAGGTAAGTTCCTGTTATCCCTAGTTTTTCTAGTGTTTTGAACATAAAGGGATGCTGAACTTTGTCGAATGCTTTTTCTGCTTCTATCGAGATGATCATGTGGTTCTTATGGTTAAGTCTATTGATGTGGTGAATAACATTTATTGATTTCCGTATATTGAACCAGCCTTGCATCCCGGGGATGAATCCTACTTGATCATGGTGCACAATTTTTTTGATGTGCTTTTGTATTCGATTTGCTAGAATTTTATTGAGGATTTTTGCATCTAAGTTCATTAGAGATATTGGTCTGTAGTTTTCTTTCTTTGAAGTGTCTTTGTCTGGTTTCAGGACCAGGGTGATGTTGGCCTCATAGAATGAATTTGGAAGAACTCCTTCTTTTTCTATTTCTTGAAATAGCTTGAAAAGTATTGGTATTAATTCTTCTTTGAAGGTTTTGTAAAACTCTCCTGTATATCCATCCGGTCCAGGGCTTTTCTTGGTTGGTAGTCTTTTGATGGCTTCTTCTATTTCCTCCTTTGTTTTTGGTCTGTTTAAATTGTGTGTATCTTCCTGACTCAATCTGGGCAAATCATATGACTTAAGAAATTTATCGATATCTTCACTATCTTCTATTTTATTGGAATATAGGGTTTCAAAATATTTTCTAATTATCTTCTGTATTTCTGTAGTGTCCGTTGTGATATTGCCTTTTTCATCTCGTATGTTAGTAATTTGAGCTCTCTCTCTTCTTCTCTTCGTTAGCATGGCTAAGGGTCTGTCAATCTTATTTATTTTTTCAAAGAACCAACTTTTAGTTTTATCAGTTTTTTCAATGTTTTTTTTTTGTTTCAATTTCGTTGATTTCCACTCTGATTTTAATTATTTCTTGCCTTCTACTACATTTGCTGTTGTTTTGCTTTTCCTTTTCTAGGGTTTTGAGATGAAGTGTGAGTTCATTTATTTGTTGGTTTTTTTCTTTTTTTGAGGAATGAACTCCAGGAAATGAATTTCCCTCTTAAAACTGCTTTCAGTGTGTCCCATAGATTCCGATATGTTGTGTCTGTATTTTCATTTATCTCCAAGAATGTTTTGATTTCCTCCTTTATGTCTTCTGTAACCTATTGATCATTCAGTAACATATTGTTCATTTTCCAGGTGATGCAGGATTTTTCCTTCCTTCTTTTATCATTGATTTCCAGTTTCATTCCATTATGATCAGATATGGTGCATGGTATTATCTCCACACCTTTATATTTACTAAGAGTTGCCCTATGGCATAATATATGGTCTATCTTTGAGAAGGATCCATGTGCTGCTGAGAAGAACTTGTATCCACTTGATGATGGTTGATATATTCTATATATGTAGGTTAAGTCTAGGTTATTGATTGTGTTATTGAGTTCTATAGTTTCTTTATTCAGCTTTTGTCTGGAGGATCTGTCCAATGGAGAAAGCGGTGTGTTGAAGTCACCCATAATTATTGTGTTGTAGTCTATTTGACTCTTGAACTTGAGGAGAGTTTGTTTTATGAACATTGCAGCTCCATTGTTTGGTGCATACAAATTGATAATTGTTATGTCTTGTTGGTGGATGGTTCCTTTTAACAGTATATAGTGTCCTTCTTTATCCCTTTTGATTAACTTAGGTTTGAAGTTGATTTTATTCGATACGAGTATGGCCACTCCTGCTTGCTTCCGAGGACCATGTGAGTGGTATGATTTTTCTCAACCTTTCACCTTCAGCCTGTGTATGTCTTTTCCTATCATATGAGTCTTGTGAAAGCAGCATATTGCTGGATTTGTTTTTTTATTCCAGGTTACAAGCCTATGTCTCTTGATTGGTGAATTTAAGCCATTAACGTTTAAGGTTACTATTGATATATGGTTAGTACTTCCCGTCATGCTTGTTTATTTATTTATTTTAATATGGCTAGTTTTTCCTTTTTGGTTATTTTTTTTTTCCTTCCCTTTACTGAGTTAACTCCCACTGTTAGTTTTGGGTGCTGTTTTTCAATTCCTCTTCTTGTAGTGTTTTGCTCAAGATGCCTTGCAGTGCTGGTTTTCTGGCTATGAATTCTTTTAACTTTTGTTTATCATGAAATATTTTAATTTCATTGTCAAATCTGAAGCTTAATTTTGCTGGATACAGTATTCTTGGGTGGAATCCATTATTTTTTAGTGTTTGAAATACGTTGTCCCAGGATCTTCTTGCTTTCAGCGTCTGTGATGAAAAATCAGCCATTAACCTAATTGGTTTACCCCTGAATGTAATCTGCCTCCTTTCTCTCGTAGCTTTTACTATTCTCTCATTGTTCTGTATGTTGGATATCTTCATAATTATGTGTCTTGGAGTTGGTCTATTACGGTTTTGAATGTTTGGGGTCCTGTAGGCTTCCAGGATTTGGCAATCCATTCCATCTTTCATATCTGGGAAGTTTTCTAGGATTATTTCATTCAATAGATTGTTCATTCCTTTGGTTTGAACCTCTATGCCTTCTTCTATCCCAATGACTCTCAAGTTTGGTTTTTTTATGACATCCCATAGCTCTTGGATAGATTGCTCATGAATTTTAAGCATCCTTTCTGTGTTGACTATATTCTTTTCAAGTTGATAAACTTTTTGTCTTCATTATCTGATGTTCTGGCTTCTACTTGATCTAGTCTATTTGTAATATTCTTGTTTGAGTTTTTAATTTGGTTTATGGTTTCCTGCATTTCTAGGATTACTGTTTCATTTTTTTTTTAAATCTCTATCTCCTGGTAGAGCTCGTTCTTTGCCATTTGAATTTGCTTATTTAATTCATTTTCAAAATATACTTTCATTGTTTGAACTTGCTGTCTAATGTCTTCTCTAAGATTCCGTTCCATCTGAGTTAGGTATGCCTTGAGTTCTTTCTCTGTCCATTTTTTTGATGCCTCTAGATTCTCCTGTGTATTTAAGTTGTCCTGCATTGTTTGTAATCCTTTTTTCCCCTGTTTTTTCATGGTGCTCAAGTTACTTTCCAACTCTGTTTGACTGCTGTGTTTCTGTTTTCTCCTTTAAATTTGTTTTGGTTTTTATAGTTCCACTATTTCTCCTTTGTGTTAGGAGACAATGTTTAGAGATGTTGGATTTAATTGTGATTTAAGGTAAATTCATTAGTTTCTTTAAAGGCCTTCAGATTTTGATGGCATATAGATAATTGAGGTTTGGACTTAGGATTTTATGTTAAGGTCGGGCGATTTGATGGTATGGAGGTTAGTATATGTTAGCTTCTTTGGGGGTTTGCTCAAATGCAGGCGGATATTAACAAGAGAATAGACAGGAGTACTTGGGGGTAGTTAAGGGCTTAGGCAGACTATAGACCTATTCGTAGTATTCATCTCTTTGCATTTAGTAAGTTATATGTAATCTGGGTGTTCATGCTTAAGATGAAAGATGGGGAAAAGGTAAGGATGCAAACCAAGAAAGAGAGAGGGAGAGAAGAAAGAAAGAGAAAAGAAAAGAAATGACAATTGAAAAAAATTACAATTGAAAAAAAATTAACAAAAAAAATTTAAATTAAAAAAATTAAAGAATTGAAAAAATGATGGTAAGGATGCAAACCAAGAAAGAGAGAGGGAGAGAAGAAAGAAAGAGAAAAGAATAGAAATGATAATGATAATAATAATAATAATAATAATAATAATAATAAAATGCTGTAAAATAAAAATTACAATTGAAAAAAATTACAATTGAAAAAAAATTAACAAAAAAAAATTAAATTAAAAAAATTAAAGAATTGAAAAAATGAGATGAGAAAAAAAAAAGGCACTGTTAGGCTTCTATTTTCTTCGATTTTTGCCCTCTGGCTGTAGGATACAGTCCGTGTGAGGCCACTCCCCCCCCCCTTGTCTCTCAAAAACCTGTTAGCTTAGGTTTATTCCTGGCCTCTCGTCCCCTGGATTCTCTTGCTAGCCAGGCCTTCCCCAGTGTGATGCCTCTCGGCAGTTCAAACTATACTCTGGGCCTGCAGTTTGCTGGGTGTGGAGGGTGGCTATTGGGAACTGGCACCTTATTGTTTTGATTTCTTCCACTTGCCCCTCCCCCAGAGCTGGCAAGACAGGTTTCGTTTTTCGCTCCTGATGGGAGGGGAAGTTGGAGGTCAGGTGCCTTTACCTTTCCCCACGTCTCTATTCAGGCTCGTTCTGATAATCCCTCCCCCGGAAAGCCGGGGACAGATTTTATGCACTGTATGGGAGATGGGCTGAATAACACACACCTGTTCTATTGCTGCAATCTGTCGGAAACTGGCGATGGTGTCGTCAGCTCTCCAAGATGGTGGCCGCTGGCTTCCTTGGTGGACTGTCGGTGTGGGGGATAGAACTGGACCGCTTCCTTCCCCCATCTCAAACCCTGAACTCAGCCGGGAGCTCAGTGAGGGCACAGCCGGCAGGACTCCACAGAATACGCAGCGTCGTTTCTCTCTGCGTTGCTGGCCACTTCTCGGCGCCCCGCTGTCTCTAGCCGCGGGGTGGGCTGCGGATCAATCAGCCTGGAACTCCAGTCGCACAGTTCCCTCGCAATTGAGACCCAGTAACCGGTCCTCGGTGATGGAAATCCTTCCTCTAGGTTATGGTGCACCCCAATTTTGCTGGAAATTCCTAACAAGATAGCTTTTGGTCATTCTAACTCGTTATTCACCTGCACAGTGACGCAGTACATGGGGGTGATGCACTCTATTCGCCACCATCTTCTAATCCCTCTCTGTTAATAATAATTTGTGGCAGGCAAGTCTCTGTGCTAAGTATCACCACTGTTTACTTACTCTAATCTTGCAATCCATCTGTACAGTGTTTTAAGCAAATACAATTTTTTCGTTGTATTTTTTTTTTAATTGATAAAGGCAAGAAATCCCGGGATAAACCCTCTAGGGCTTATATTGCAAATCAGCAGTAGTGTAAATAATCCATATTCATTTTATACATCCACTTTTGTACCTCCAGGACTTTTGTCTGAATTCCAGCAATGAAGAAAGAGAAGACCAAAAGCTGACAGATCTCAGAACTGATTTCATATATCATCCTAGTTTATTTCTTAAGAAAAATAACAAAATCTTGATGAAAACATCTCCCAGCCACTTTCTTACATGTTTTTTAATGAGAGTGGATCTTATGGCCACCTCTAAATTATTAAAAAGTTTAGGAGACAACTATTCTTTTTGCCTTTGCTTCCATAGCAAAGAAAGACTAGAGGGCTGTGAAGGCCCATGGTGACAATACTTGGCAGTGTCTGCTGCACATCCTGTGTGAACAGTGCCGTATTGTTATCTATGCTTTACAGTTGATATGAGTAACTTGGACAACTAAATCATTTTTCTAGAGCTACATGCACAGTTGCTAAAAGAGCTGGGGTGGAAGCTGAGCTTCAGAGACACATTTTTCAATTGCTACAAAAGCTGCTTTCTACTACTATCCCAGGTCATTATTTTAAGAAATCTCCCTTTCTTAAGCCTGGTCTCACTAAGACTTTAGGAGAAGATGCTTCCAACCAGGACACCTGTGATATGCTAAAGGTTTCCATAAAAGTTATTTTTATTAAGTAATCTGAAGGATGTATTAGTTCCAATGTTTACAGGGGAAAAAACAAGACTTAGAAGTTTAAATAATGTATTCATGGTCATATATAATGGAAAAAAAAAAAAAAAGAAAAGAATTCAGGGTCAAGGAGAAGAGAAAAAGGTGAAAAGGAAGGCAAGAGAGAAGACAGGGGTACAAATAAGGAGAGTTACTGTTTTGATTCTTCTTAATTTCTAAGATCCTTTCTTTTTTGCTTTACAACAAGGATTGTGATTTATTTAACTATAGTGACTATTCCTATTGCACACACATGTACATACCCCTATGAACTGTAGTAAAACATGTAAAGTGCCTTTATCATCTTAAACATTGGCTGTAAGCACAAATCCATAACTTTTTCATCAATAAAAACATAATTTCTATATCCACTAAACAACTCATCATTTTCTACTCTTTTGAGCTCCTGGAAACCACCATTCTACTTTCTGTTTTTATGAGTTTGACTACTTTAGATCCATCATAAAAGTGGAATTATATAGTATTTGTCTTTTGGGGACTGACTTGTTTTACTTAGCATGATGCCCTCAAAGTGCATCCATAGCATATCCATAGCATGTGCCAGGATTTCTTTCTTTTTTAAAGTGGAATAATAGTAAATTGTATGTGTCTATCACATTTTACTTACTCATTCATTCCTTACTGAACACTTGGGTTGCTTCCAATTAGATACTGTGAATAATTCTGTGATGAAATTGGTGGTCAAGTGTTCAAATATCTTTTGGAAATTCTGCCCCCCTCCACACACATTCTGCTTTCAATTGAATCATTGTAAAAGTAACTTTAATTAATAAAATAATTTAAAACATGAAGTTTTGTACATCATTTGGAGGTTTACTGTTTTTTTTTTCTTTCCCCTTCATTCTTGTGATCATTAGCCTGTGACTTTTGGTTTTTCAGCCTTGTGAATTAAGGTAGATGATCTTGTTTCTCTGGTTTGCCAACCCTTATTTGAGTCTTCTGTTTTCAATCCCATACTGGACGAGCACATTTTGCTTCCCCTCTCCTCTAATGTTAGTGACTACAACAAGATATATTCATAGTAATGCTTTTGGACTTATGCTGGGAAAGCAGAGCCTGGATCTATGGAGAGGCAATTTTTGCAGAGCGCTCACCAGGGCAGGTTCTCAGATGGACATGCCTGGGATTAATCCCACTTGTAGGACTCACTTCTTCTGGACTTTGGACAAGTATATCAACCACTCTGTGCCCCAGTTCCTCCTGTGTAAACTGAGGATGATAATGGTAGCAATATCTTAGGGATATTGTAAGGATTAAATTAGTTATTATAATTGAAGTTCTCATGACAATACCCAGTAAATAGTACACACTGACTATCACTACTTTTTCTTATCATCATATTTTGTATTCCCTGTTCATTTCTTTCTTCTCAGAATCCGTTACCTCTCTAAGTTCTTTTAGGAAAGCATGTCTTTTCCCCCAGTATAATTTGTTTCATGTGTCATCTTCAAATTCTTCTTTACATTATCTGTCAAAAGTGGTCTGAATTAAAAATCAAACCATGGTTTACTCGTGTAGTATTAAAGATACTTATTTTCAGGACCTGAGAATACTGTCAGTTCATTTTTGATACGTGAATACCAGAAGAAAAAGTTGGCCCAACTCTCCATTGTGACAGCTTAGGAACCAAATTCCTCAACAAGACTCTGAAAGCACAAGAAGTAAAATCAAGAATCAATAAATGAGATGGTGTGAAACTAAAAAGCTCCTTTACAGCAAAAGAAACAATCAAAAACTGAAGAGACAGCCTATAGGATGGGAGAAAAATCTTTGCCACCTGCACCTCAGATAGAGAATTAATCTCCAAGATATATGAAGAACTCAAAAAACTTAATACTAAAAAAACAATAGCTCAACCAATTAATGGGAAAAGGAATGGAAAAGGCACTTCACAGTAGAACACATACAAATGGCTAACAAATATATGAAAAAACCTTCAACATCTCTAGCAATTACAGAAATGCAAATTACACTATTTCAATGTTCTATTGTTCTCCTTGTGGGGCCATGAATGAAAATCACATCAAAGTCTCCTTTGGGTTGGACTTTTCCTGTGTTCCTGTGTTCCTCACTCATGCTCAAGGAGACAAAGGAAGGGAGGACAGGAAGGATTATGCCACAGGCATAATATGAAGATGGTTCTAATTCCTTTATAATATATCCTAAGCCTGGGTTTACATTATAAACACAAGGTATGAGCAAAATTTTGATCTTAATATACGTCACAATGTGTAGGTCACCTAGCTCTCTGGCTCACAATTTTTTTTATTAAATGGAATATGTCTGATATTGTTCCTTCATATTCCAGAGACTATGCAAATGTTCACCTGAAATCATTAATATAGAAAAGCTTATATTTAAGAACAATACGCTAATGTTAGTAATTAATATTAATATAAGGAGAGGATTTCAAATTTTACATTTTTGTTATGATAGACATTTTTTTTAAAAGACAAAGTAAAAAAAATGAAATTTGAGCACAATGATTTGAATTTAAAAATTAAAAATTAAAAATTCAAATCTGAGTATTAATGTAAGAAAATTTTAGTAGTGCCTTGAATTTATATTCAGGTATTTGATTTATAGTGGATGAAGGGTATATCATGACTGAAATAAATCTATTGTATAATGTTAGCTCAAAGAAGGTTGCATACTTTATTCCATGTGTGCAATTTTTAACAAATTATTCTTTGTGATTACTTGAAATGTAAATTTTAATAATTGAAATGCACATACTGAAATGGAGAGGGAAAGCACATGAGTAATGGGCAAGGTAAATTAAATATTTATTCCAATGGAATCATTCATAAAAGACTGCTTGGGTTATGGTGTTCTGAAAAATGTTGTTAAATGCAAGATTATAGACACAAACAATTTTAATGAGGAAATCTGCTATCACAAGGGAGAAAATTTTTTAAATTATTTGAATATTTACATTTACCACTTATCTTTTAAAGAATTTTAGTGGTAAATAATCTTGTGTTTATCTTTAGACTGACCTACGTTATCTACTTTAAATATCATTGAAATAATACTAAAAAAAGCCATTATTTTCATTAACAGGACAGATTTATAATTTTTCATACATTTTAAAAAAGAAGACATAGTTTTGATTACTATATTTTTGAAATAAATTGAGTATGAAATTCAGTAGAAAGCAATTAATTCTGTTACGTTACATGAAACTCTTCAAGCAAGACCTTTTTCTTTCAAAGTTAAAATATATAAGAAAATGCATATTTTTAAATATGGTCCTTTTAGTTAGCATAGTAAAGTTTTTCTGAATTAAAACCATCTCCATATTTCCAAATTCTTCCTGTAATGTGTCACAGAGTCAATATTAAGGCATTACAGGTCATGTGATTCTGTTGCACATACAGGGCTATGTCATAGCATAAAAGCAGCCATAGTCAATATGTTAATAGTGGGTGTGTCCCTTACCCAATAACCATTGATGTGACCATAGTTTGTGGATCCCTTTTCTAAAAAGCCAACACTTTATATTTCTATTGGATATTAGATGTCCTTTTTTTAAAAAAGTATTTTTTTATTTATAGATGGACACTATTTTTTATTTATTTATTTTGATGTGGTGCTGCAGATCAAACACAGTGCCTCATACTTGTGAGGCAAGGGCTCTGCCATTGAGTCACAATCCCAGTCCATCAGGAGTCCTTTTAAAAGGGCTTTTAGAATATGTTAAAGGTGAAATAAAAATCCACTTTGGAAAGAATAAGTAAAGGCTATTAATGAATCATATAGTATAGTAAATTTTTGCTTTAAATGAAATGGACTGTGTGGTTTTTCAGTTCCCTACTTCCCATTTGTAAAAGAATTGCATATCTACTGTTGAAATGAATATGAGCAATCACTTTGCCATTCAAGTGATTCTTTATAACTGAAAGATAAGGCTCTTTATAGCTAGACATACATAATTTGATTTTACCTTACAGATATATGAGCTTGGAGAACGTACATGTTATATTGAACCTCAATTTTCCTATTTGCTAAGCAGAGTTCCTTTCTTTGAAGACTAAATAATTAACATCTAATTAATTTAAGGTTGCAGAAACAAGCAGGTACTCAAGAAATAGTAAGTCATTTCCTTCATTCTACAGCTTTTTATGCAAATAGTATATCTGCTACTTTGGACCTTACCAAAGGACCACCAACTTTTTCTTTAAGACTGTACTTTGGAGTCAGGGAAGAGAGAAGTGGGAAGATTAAAAAAAATATATTTAAAAAGTTTTTTTAAAAAGATAAATTATTTTCCGGCTTTCAATTTTCCTTCAGTAACTTTTTTCTTAAGTGAAAACAGACATTCTCATATCATGAGTTATTTGCAATGTTCTGAGTGCTTTTCCTAATGTATATTATTCTCATCAATTTACCTGAGTAAGATTACTGGACAGTTCAGATTAGGAGGAAGTCACAAATTGCTGGAATAATCTAGAAATTTATGGTCTGAGCAGTGAAAATGTAAGTATTAGTTATATTTGCCTAGCATCTTATGGTTCAATTTCTTTTTAAAACTCTCTATCAAGGAAAAATTTTAATTAATTCATTAATTAAAAAACTGAAATAACATTGATCAGAAATTAACTTCAGTGCTAAAGTCATGGTCACACCCTCTGAAACAACTCAGGGAGACATCTATATGAAAACAGGACACATTTTAAGAGAAGGTAACATGTAACTTTTTATTTCACAACAAGTTACTAAGTTTAGTTTGTACTTAGGATCATGAATGTACAGAACACTTGGAAAAATCGAAATATTTTTGCCACACACTTACAAATGCTTCTCAAAATCATGAAGCAGAAATAAAGCAAAAGCACTTTTCATCACAAGCTGTAAAACTTTATTATGTGAAGTGACTACATACACTTAATGGATGCAAATAGCCATTATTACAGCAATTTATTGAGATTGAAAAAATTTCCATTTAGGCCAATAGTGTCCTAAAATTCTGTCCATTATTCCTTTCTGCTTGACTACATTCCAGTTATCACAGTATTTACTATTCAAAGTCAAAAGGTCCAGGGACATTTCATTGTCCAACAATAAATATTCATTTGTTTATTAAGTCAAATGTTTCAGAAATTGTTTGAGGATCAGAAATCAACTTCCTGGATTTGTATGGCACTAGAGTGGCTTATTTCTATTTATGCTTTTCGTCTCTTCCTTTCCTTGCCCATATATATATATAGTGTATGTGTGTGTCTCAGCTAGAAAGACAGAATAGTCTACTTGAAGAGAAAATCCTTTCAATAAGGGTCAGATTTAATTAAAATAGTAATCTGGACAGACCACCTATGATTTACACTTCAGGAAAAAACACAGATCCTTAAAAATAAATAATCACAGGATTAACAGCAAACAAGATTGTAACACAAGTAGAATTTCTTTGTAGTGTTTTAGTGTCTATTTACACACAGACAAGTATTAAAGAAAGGATCCCCCAAACACATGCCAGGTCTTATAGTTAATGTTGCTTATGAATCATTGCTTAAAGTCTGCCACTTTTCTTTATTAATCAAGGTGATCTCTCCCCCATCCACTGAAAACTTCTGGAATTGAGAACTGATCTTCATCCCTCAGCTTCTACACTTCTAAAATCTATTAGCTTTCTTATTTTTCTTATTCTCAAGATCATGCACCAATAAGATGAAAGTTCTCCAATTTAATAATGGGTCTTTTGTATTCAAGTATCTCTGTGCACTCTTGATGAATTTTTAATGTCTGGTCTCCTGAAGTTTGTATTCTTGCTTCTCCACCATAGAAAAAGGCCTGTATTTCCAGTCTTACCTTCAAGTGTCTCTATATTAGATAATTAAAATGAAATTTTCATTTGTTTCTATAATTTTGCTTCTTTATGCAAGCTGTATTCGCACCTGAAAGTTGTGATCTCTGTTTTCCTCACCTATTTCCATATATAAACATATATCCATGAAATCTTCCCAATATTATTCTCCTTTTCTTGAATTGTGTAAGTAATCCTCTGATCTATTTGACTGTCTGTTTCTTGAGAGTGCATCTTTACATTTTCTATTAAAAAGAATATTACTTTTCATATAGAAAGTGCTGCATAAATATTTTAATTAGGTTACTTCACTTCCAAAATACAAACACAAAAAAAGCAGAGACAACCTTATGTTTACAAGAGCAATGTGGTCAATGGTGTTTGAAAAGTCCATTTGGAATGTCTTTAATAAAGACTTATTAATGGTTTTTGCAGCTTCATTGTGGCACGATAAGGCCTCCCTAGCAGTAAAAGGCAAAGAATGGCTAACAGACAATACCAATTAGAGCTGACCTTCATACAATAAGATACTAAGTAGCTGAATAAATTTAATGATTAAAAAAAATACTTGGTCAGAGGTAATATTTATAATATGTGTAAATGGGACAAATTCTAAATCATTAAACCATCAATTGGGTCTCTTTGATCCTGGTGCTGAGACCAATGAAATGATTGTGGATGTGGCTTATTTCTCCAACAAAGTTTACAAGACTGAGAATAAGCACTGATATAGAATTTGGATCACTGTAATGCATATATTTATTCTTTCGCTGTGTTTATTCAAATACTAGGTGTTAGTTTCAATTTTACTCAAACGAATCATCCCATAAAGCTTTTCTATTATAGAGTCAAAGTATAGAATGTATTTAGTCTTAATATATTGACTTGATACACAATTTCACCTTTTTATTTATGGGCCCCATGGTGTGAGAATACTACCAGTCATTCTTTTTGATCTTGAGACATTGTCAAGAAAGCAGTCCTCAGGTTGGGGTTGTGGCTCAGTGGAAGAGCTCTTGCTTAGAACATGTGAGGCACTGGGTTCGATTCTCAGCACCCTATATAAATGAATAAATAAAAAATAACTGTCCATCAATAACTAAAAAAATAAAAATAAAAAGCAGTCCTCAATTTTGTCCTTGTTCTTAAGGAAAGATGTGGCTTGTTTTATGACTACATAGATATCTGAATATGGGAACACACTTAAGGTGAAAAGCCCAGACGGTCACCTCTTTATTTACACATATTTACTGGGCTTTAGTTCAGAATTGATCAGCTTTAAAAACATCATAATGATATCTATCTTTACCTTAACATAAAATGCATTCAAAGAATTGTCTGATTTTTTTTGCTTACATCAAAACTTTATATTTAGTGAGACTTCTGGGGAAAATATTCCCTTTCCCTACTAAATTCTCAGAAATCTAATTATCTGTTATAACAAAAACAACAACAACAACAACTCAACATTGTAGTAATTGATTGCAAGTGAGCCTAATTTTGTCCATGCAGTTCAAGGATACATAAAATGTTACCATGTTATTGTAAATCTAAATGGAAAAACAATGTGCTAATCTCATTTCTCTTTCAGAAATTTTGCGTCTTGGACATATATTTAGAGGATACATCTACATGAATTAACATTTTTTTTAAAAAATGATTCTACTAAATCCTTCTGCTTCAGTTATCTTTCTCATCTGTTATATCCACTGTTTTGGTATGAGTGTTAAAATTTTTTTTTTTCCGTCCAGGGTACACAAGTCCCAGTAAATTTAGACATAACTCACCTAGAAAAAGAGAAAGCTTTTTAAAACATATTTCCCAAAATGGTAAAATTAATACTTTAAAGAAGAAAGGAAGAAGGATTATATCGCCTCCCATTTGAAAATAAGTTCTTTTTGATTTCTTGTAAAAAGAGTCTAAATGTACTTTGACCTTTCCATGCTAATTTTTAGAAATAATCAGTTTGTATACCTCTCTTTCTGATCTGAATATTTAAATAAAAACTGCTCAAAATAATAGCAGCTTTGAAAACAATGGGCTTATTTTTATGGTATATACAAGAAATATAAATAGAAAATCAACTTTTATATTTTCATCAGTTTTATTTTCACTTTTAAATACTGTCAACATTTGAAGTCTAGTTAATAAAACACCAATGAGAAAATCCAGGCTGTTTATATCAAGCATTTTATGTATTTTAAAATGTAGTCATGCTCAGATACAATTGAAAGAGCCCCAAAGTCAAAACTGCCCCATGATAATGAGCAGGCTATAGCTTAAAACATGTGAACTAGCCATAAAAAATTTAATGAAGTACTTTATTTCTTCATGGATACTTTATTTTTCATTTATCCAGAAATGAATGTGCAAGTTAGAATATCCACCAGTACTCGATGTTATAAACCTGAATGCATGAATAATCTACAAATGAATATATACACAGCCAAAGTTTAATTGGCTTTCCATTTTTTAAAAAAAGGCGGTCTCAGTGGATATTTGTCATTACTGTTTAATTCCTGCTTCTTTTCTCAGAGGTTTGTAAGCAAAGTGAAAAAAAAATCAGATTTAGCCAGGTAAAAAATCCTATATGTTCCAAAAACAAGTATAACCATGCCAGAACCCCACTCACTGACCAAGTAGGAGAGGAAACTCACATTAAAATCTCAACTGTCAAATATGAAGGTGACATCAAAACTTTATATTTAGTGAGACTTCTGGGGAAAATATTCCCTTTGATTTTCTACTCTTTTAAGGATTCAATCATAAAACTCTTCACTCTAATCTTGCTCTTGGCAATGGGAACACTTTTTAAAGTTTATCTTCTGGCTGACTGTGGTGATTCTCCAGAATCAGGTTTTGGTGAATGAATATGGAGCTTGTATAAGAAATTGATATGCTAAATGACTTACTGGAATATGATCATTGGAGCCTAACTTTAATTCCCTTCTTAACTAGAGACAGTTGGCAAGTATTGATAGTCTTTTCATATAGTGAGACTTTATTGGCACTTTTTCTACTGTTTTCTGTAGAAATTTAAAGAGCTCCCACACTCAAGTTCATTCAGGATGCCTCTGAAAAGCTCCACCTTTAACATGATTTTGAGGCTTGCCCCATTTTCTAGAAAATTTATAATGTAGTTGTGAAACTGGACCAGAATCCGGGAGGTGGAAGAGGCAATATGTGACACAGGCCTTAAACTGTTTCCCAGATACGTATGGTCTAATAAATGTTAATACTACGTATTTAAGATCATACCCTCAATATGACTTGAAATCTAATTTTCTAAATAACTTTTAACCATTAAGAATACATGTAACCTCTCTTCCCTAATGCTTCTTAACTCAGGGACTGTAACACTCTTCTAGCACCTAAAGAAAACAATTATCTTTTCCTTTTGCATTGAATTGTAATGTGAGCAGATTTTAGCATTTCAGTGTTAACATCTTCATGCTTCATAAATATTATTAGGCAGAAAATAAAATGGATAAGTGTAACATGTTTCCTGAATTTTTTTCACCTTGCTTATGAAAAAACTAATGCGACTATGTCCATCTAATTTTATAGATCCTCAGACTAAATGTAGCCAGAGTTTTGTTTAATATTGAATCAGGAAATGGACTGGATTAAATGACAGATACATACTGGCTATTTCATAAGTCACCTGTAATTGCCAACTAGCTTTTGATTTAATTATTTCAGATTCTATTCATAGAAAAAAATGATAACATTTTTCACTCCAAAAATTTATGCAACTACAAGTTGTCAATTCACAACAAATAACTTTAAAAAATAATAAAACAGTGTCTTCTGGGGAATGAAAAATCTTGGAAATAAATTCAAAGAAATTACAAATTTGTTTTAACAAACTGCATCCCAAACAGTGCAGATAAATAAAAATCAAGAAAAAAAAATCAAGTAAACAATGTTTCTAGACAAAATAGTTATTAAACATTAGGCATTAGTCTCCCAATACAATGATAGTTATATTTAAACAAAATACATACTAAATTTATTTCATCTTTAAAATATGTATCACATAACTTATGAAGCTTTCAAAATCCTAACAAGATTTAATACTAATAAATTAATAATATATATACTAATATTTTAACATACTGGATCTGACAACTAATGAATTTTCTGTAAATTTATGTAAATGAATTTAAAAGTAGTTATTTTATTTACCTATGAAGGCCTTAAAATAGTTATAATACTATTCAGATTTTAACCATTGGATTCTCCCCATTTTAAGTTTGACCCTCTTATTCCTGAAGTACAACAGATTACATCAGATTTAGCCAGATGTCTTATGAATTTTTGTTCAGGAATGGAATTTATAAGTAAAGATAACCAACCCAGTAAACCAGATTGAATAGTGCGAAAGCTGTTGGGAAAAATATTCGCGAGTAGGAGTCAATTTTCGCAATGCGTATGTGGATCCTTCCTTCCCTCCAAGATCCTGTTCTGCAGTCTTCAAAGCAGCAGAAGAAGCTGGCACAATCTTTACCCTCCAAACACTGATACCCATAATCATCTTCTCCTTGTGGCAGAGAAATGCTATTCATTGGAATCAGAGTAGATCCAGCATGGAGACCAGGGGATAGCTGACAAAATAATAAATTAGTTTTTGAGACAAAAAAAAAAACAGAATAAAGAAAGATCAATTTGTGCCTCAAGAAAAACTCTGGGAGACTGATAAGCAATAGAAGTAATCATGATTTTCAAAAATTAAATATTTTCAATTTTAATGTAGTTTTAGATAACAATTTACATCACAACATGTAAATTTCCTTACTTTCCAGAGATTATGTACAATACAAATAACCCTAAAAGTATAAAGTATTTTAAACTTTTAGAAAGTTGGTCCACCAAAATACTGTCAACATGAATTGGATACTAAAATTAGAATGAATCCTATATTTCTATTTTATGTTACACTAAAACATTTTCAATGCAATGTTTCTTTGCCATATCATGTGTTATTTATTTTTATAATAATAAGAATAAATAACAAAGAAGGTCTTCCAAAAATGCAAAAGGCATAAGAAGTTGTGAATAGACAGAAAAAAAATTGAGAATTTGTAGTGAATAAGTGCAAAGCATCATATTTTGAAGTGATGTACACAAGCTAAAAACCTAGATTTGGAAACAACTGGTGTTCAAAACCTGTTCATTCCACCACTCTACTTATCATCATAGCTGGAATTATTAGCACCTAATTTTTATGATAACTTACTGTAGAATGATCAGTGCTCCATCTTGCCTGGTAATAATAGTGACCACTATTATCAGGATTACTTGGGAGACATATCAAATTAACATTTCATGATTGCCAGTATCTGAATAATACTTAGAAGTGTTTTTAAAGTGTCATAAATCAGGAAATGTCAGAATACTATAGAGCATTAAGGCAAGCCCTTTAGAGTCAGACATAGACTGAAATTCTAGCCTGGTTGAGCAGAATTGTATAAACTTGAATTTCTCTCTAGCCTCAGCACCCAACAAAATATGTGAAACATAGCAAGTGTTCAATTGCCAGTAGATAATAATTATTGTTTCTGTTATTGTTCTTTTCACCATTGACCCCTGACAAGGATATATTACAATCAACTATAAAATACATAATAAAACAAAAAAGTAATAAGCAATAATAACAAAACTCCTGAACTTAATCAAAAGATTTCCTAGAAAAAACAAATTAATAAGTTAACAATAAAAAGGCATGTAAAATATACATGAAGTCAGCGGTTTTAGTTATTCATTCTTCAGAACTTCTGCCTATTTCAAGGGTTATATAATTTGTGAATCTAACAAATTATTATAATCGGTGGTTTTATTATTTCAACACTAAATACAATGCCATTTCATAATTTTTAACTTGATCTTAATTCTTTCTAATGTAAATGTTTATCAAAATTATTTTCAGTTTAGCTGGGTATGGTGGTGCACACCTATAATCTCAGCAGCTCAGGAAGTTGAGACAGGAGGATCGCGAGTTCAAAGCCAACCTCAGCAACTATAACTATAGCCATAACTATAGCAGGTAGAATATGGACACAGGAAGAAGGTGAGGTGCTAAGGAACTCAGTGAGATGCTGTCTCTAAATAAAATACAAAATAGGGCTGGGAATGTGGCTCAGTGTTCAGGTGCCCCTGATTTCAATCCAGAATACAAAAAAAAACCAAAAAAACACAAATTATTTTCAGTTTGAACTTTGAAAAAGATAACTCCTAAAGTAAGACAAATTAAATACTTTATAGAAAAGAATATAGAAAAGAATTTACAAATTAAACAAAACAAAAAAAAGAATTTCTTTAAATGTGGACCTATATTCAAAGCCATTCTACTTTGAAAAAGAAACAGAATTCAAGCCAGTAAATATTAAAAATTCACTATATGCAGAATAAAGCAAACAACTGAATTTAGTGATACTTAAAAAAGTTGAAAACATGCAAGTCACAATATCCATATTTGAATCAAAATATTCAGCTTAGGGATAAGAATCAATGAATGGCCTAAACACAAATAAATTCATGACTACACCTGGCTAGACACATTGTAAAAACCAGAGGTGGTTTTTATGTAATGTTAATGACAGCTCTTTTGAGGGTGGCACTTGGGGTACTTGACTAGACTCTTTGTGGAGCACTAAAATTATATAAACAGTGAGGCCAACTGGTATTCATTTCCTTGTCATTTAATATTAAATAGCATATTTTCATATGCTAATCAGTGAAAACTGATTAAAATACATTTTTTTAAGCTGGCACTTTTAAAGTTTATATGATTGAAGGCACATTTCACATATCCCTATGTCACTCAGCATTGTCATATATAGAAATATGGTATCAGAAGATATCAGTTGTGTATGAGAGGGATGATAAAGGGTGAAAGTGCACAAAAATGGGGAAAAACTGCAAACAATTTAGTTTAAGAATGTGGTCACTGTCATGGAGATTCTCTTGTAATGACACTTGGACAATTTTCTTGTTTCTTGCTGTTTCCTCCTTCCCTCCCTCTAGAAAACCAAATTGATAAATTGAAAGAGACTGAAGTTCAATGAATGATGAAAGTGAACAGAAGTAGACTCTATCTAGCTGAAAAAAATACCAAAAGATCTGACACAGTCTCAGTAAAATAAAATACTGCTGACACACAGACTTCTGACTTGGAAACCACTGAAAAATTAATGGGAAGAATATATACATTCCCAACCGCACTTTCTGAAGTACAACTACACTACCGTGGCTGCCCTCCAAAAGAGCATAAAAATAAAAGTAAAAATAAAAGTAAATCAGCCAAAGTGATATAAAAATAAACAACATACTGGAACAGGATATTCTTTTATTATGATGATAGTTCAAAGGATATCCCATGTTTTATTATTTTCACAAAGTCCCTAAGATTTGAGTCAAACATAATTTTCAGAAATTCATCCCATTCCCACTACCAAAAATACATACATCAAGTGCTATTTTAATAATATATTATACTTAATAATATACTGAAATATGCAAAATACCATCTTGAGCACCAAGATGTACTAATGTGAAATATTAATAACTAGATAAATCATTTAAAGTATAAGTTACATTTGCTTGGTGTTCTGCGTTAGATATGAGGTGTCCCCCGAAAGCTCATGTGTGAGACATGAGGTGACTTTACAGAGGTGAAATGGTTTCATTATGAGAGGAGAAAACTAACTAGTGGATTAATTCCCTGATGAATGAACTGAACAATAACTACTGCAGGTAGAATATGGACACAGGAAGAAGGTTATTGGGGGTATGACTTGGGGGTTTATATTATTGTTCCTGGGGAGCAGAGCTCTCTCTCTCTGCTTCCTAGCTGTCAAGTCCTCAGCTGCCTCCTATCCTATACACTTCCACTACTATGTTCTGCCTCACCTCAGGCTCAGCTATGGAGCAGGCACACCGGGGAATGAAATGCGGAAACAGTAAACCAAATAAATTGTTTTCCTCCTCTAAATTGTTCTTGTCAGGCATTTTGGTAACAGTGATGCAAAAGTTAACTAAAACATAAAGTTATGTATTTATTTAATTAGTATTTATACCATATGATAACACCATGCATGCTATTCAATTAGTAATATGAATAACAAATATTATTAGATGAATTTGTTAACATTATGAAATACTAATATTTCTCATTAATTCCATTTCTAAAGCACTATGCATGAGAATGTCAACCTAAGCACTGGTTTTCTCTACCTCTCTCTTATAAATTTTATTTAAGTATCTGCCAGAATGTTAAAAAAATTATGAAATCCACATCAATACTCAAAACAGGAGGTGAAAAGAAATCAAAAAGTATATCTAAAGAAAAGGCATCTCAGAAATGCCAAGGAAGTGGAAGTGTGCATGTGGAAGATGTTCTTTCCCATCAAAACACTAGAGATGCTCCTCATAAGGGAGAAAAAAATGGGATGCTAAATAAGATTAAAACATCTTATTAGCTAAATGCCTCAATTTCCTGATCAGTTGCACTGTTTTGAACCATAGCCCTTGTACTGTGCATGCCCAGAAGTCAGATGCTAACAGGTGGTGGTTTGCTCATTGTGAGCACTCCATAACTTCTTAGAGTATAAATAATAACCTTCCACCACCTCAAGGAATATTAGAACTCCTATGGCAGTGTTGGAATGTTCTAGTAATGCCCTCATTGTCCTAATATTTATCATTTAGAGAGTATGGGTGTATATTTGGAAGCAAAGAGATGGTATGCTCCCAAACACACAAGAAAATAAAATCTGACAACTAAGAACTTGACACTTAGATAACACATTTTCAGGGTCTATTGGAGAATAATTATCAAGGACTTTTGAGATAAACCAACAATGCAAAAGGAAAAAAGTGACATGGAACAGTTAGAAGTACTGACTAATAATTCAGTAAAGAAGAACAACAATTCTTGTAATTAGTTCACTCAGAAGTACTTGAGCTGATAAATCCATTTAAGAAGAAGCAAAGGGAGAACAGCTAGAAAATAAGACCTCTAAGAAATTCAACATGCTTGGGTAAGTTTTAAAAACATTATAAAAAATCTAAAATAAAATCTTGAGGAAATTTCTCATCCTATATAAAAAAAAAACCTCACTGAAAAAAAGGGATTAAAAAAATCTGGAATGCACGGTTAACCCAGGAAGCTTAAAAATATCTAACAATAGTTTTTAGAGGAGAAAATAGAAACCTCTTGGAACAAAGACTCAAAAAAAAATTCGCAAAAATAGTAGAGGTTCTATTAAGTATTGAAGTAAACAAAAATACTAATATTTAAAAAATATTTTACACCATGACAAACATAATGGGAAATGCTAAGAAAAAGGTTTACTTACAAATAATAATCAGATTGGCAGTAGAATTAGTCACAAACATCAATTTAAAGCTTAAAATTAAAAATTAATATAGTAACTATAAATCATAAAATACTGAGAGAGAGAATAAGGAAATAGTAGAAGAGCTAATTACTCTTTGATGTTTTTTCTATGTTTGATACCTTGAGTTTTGGTATACCAAGAATTAAAAGCACAAGGAAAGTAATCATCAGAAGAATGTGAAAACAGGGTTCATTCTGAGTTCAGACCAAGGTTGCTAGGTAAAGGATTTTATTCCTAATTTTATATTATTGTTCTATTTATCCATCTGCTTCAACTATGTACTCATATTAGTATTAGTTTCAAAATCATTGTTTTTTTAAATGAATTTTCCTCAATGATTATTCTGATTTCTTTCAGCTGTAATAGTCTATGGTGCTTTAAGTTGGAAGGAAAACATGAAAGGATCTTATGTAAAAGCCAAATGGAAAAAAAAAAAAAGCCATTGGTAGTATCTAGACACCTGCAGAGGAGCTTCACAAGACCATTGTCACAACTGACATGAAATGGTGATTCTGTCTGTTGAAAACATTCCACCATCCACTGACTTTTTACAATTCCTTAAGCAATAATTTTGCTGTATTTCACATTTTACCAATATCACATAATCCCTCCTGGGAGCTTTGCCGAATGCCATTTCAGGAAAAAAAAAAATCTATGAAATTTGTAAAATTGTAGATTGATGTATTTTTTTGTGATTCTAATGCATACTCTGAAAAGCAGATAAATGTTTGTTCATATATATATATGCATCAACTAAAGAAGAATATCTCTTCTTTGCAGAGAAGAGTTTGTGAGGTGGGGTTGGAGTGGAAAATCTCTCTTCATCTCCATCCTAGTACTATTCTGGCTCTCAATAGTATATTACTATTGTAATGGTCTCCAAATTTATTTCCCTGACTCATTTGCCATACAAGAATATATTATGTTACTTCGAATTTTCTTTCAAAAACATATGTAAACATACCATCCTGTTAAAAAAAATGTGTATGATTTACCAGTGCTGATAAAACAAAATCTACCTGCTTAGTATTGAACTGGGGACTAAACAATCTGGCCATAAACTATTTTTTTAACTTTAGCATGGGTTAATTTATGTTCTGTTTATGTTCTGTTTTCCATTTTCTACACCAGCACTGTCCTATGATAGAAAAATCCCATATCTACTTTGACCAAGACAGCAGTCACCAGATATGTGACTACTGAGAACTTGAAACATGCATAGTTCCACTAAGATACTGAATATTAAAATTTTACTTTAATTAACTTGAATCAACCTAGCCATCTATAGCTAGTAGGTACTCTATGAGCCATCATTGCTTAGAACATAAATGTCTACCTTTTATTCTCATTTGGAAGTTACACTCAGTTCATATGCTTCTGTCTACAATGTTATCCCTAATTGGTTCTTCTGAAAACTCTTATTTTTCAAATAATTGCTTCAGTGATGTCATATGTTCTCTGAAATTTTCTCTACCAAACATCCTTTGAAAGAATTGGTTTGCATGCTTTGGGAATGAATTATTTACACTTGAAATTAAAGGAAGCCTTCCTACTCCACTGTGACCCACATTGACATAAGCCTCTTTTCAACGCTGTGTGCCTGGTAAATCAATGATTCACAGACCATATTACACTGTATCTCAAGACTGTCTTCGATGTTAGGTATTGGCTACATAGGCCAAGTTTTCAGCATCTATTTCAACAAACAGCTCCTCAAAAATATATATAATGCCCTATAGCTTATTTATACTCATTGTGAAAAAACAGTTCTGCTTCTGAAAACATATGAGAAACTACCCATCTCATCATTAACTCTCTAATAGCTTGTTTCTTTACTTTGGATTTTTATGTTATGCCATTATATATATATATATTTCACTTTATCATCTTATGTTTGAATTTCTAGTCTATTTTTCCACAACAAGATTTAATGATGCCCAAAAGCAGAGAACATGTTTTTTAAATTTATTTATTTAATAATGTAAATTCTTTAGATTGGACCCAGGCACACTTTACTACTAGGCTACCCCCCTATTTTTATTTCATATTTTTAGACAGGGTCTCACTAAGTTCCTGAGGGTCTCACTGAGTTGCTGAGACTGGCCTCATACTTGCAATCTTCCTGCCTCAGTCTAGCAAGTTGCTAAGATTATAATTGTGTGCCACCACATCTAGCTTCAGAGAACACATTCTTTTTGTCTACAAATTGCTCTGTCCATGCCTGAGGAAATAAATTTCTATCATTTTACATATTAATAAAGTTGATACCCTAAATATATTTTTTTACTCTCAAATGGGCATATTAAGTTCCTGGCAGAGGTATAACAATATACCTAAATCACATTTTTTAATGAGTGGCAATAAAGAAAACTAAACATATATTGAATGGGAATGTGAACCAAATAAAATGTCATTAATATGCACAATATAAAAGGAAGATGAAAAATATAGAGAAATAAGAGGAAAAGAAGCAAGGAGGGACAAATTAAAGAAAGATCAAAAAAATAAATGAAAATGAGAATGACAAAAGAAAAACGGAAGGAAGGAAGGAAGGGAGAAAGAAAGTAAGTTAATATTGAGAATAAAATAGAAAACA
The DNA here is from genome assembly GCF_047511675.1 of Marmota flaviventris. Lineage (NCBI taxonomy): Eukaryota > Metazoa > Chordata > Mammalia > Rodentia > Sciuridae > Marmota > Marmota flaviventris. The sequence continues at coordinate 36,951,603 of NC_092504.1, forward strand.
TCTTTATTAATTCATGTTTTTCTTAAAGGTTTTACTAGATCTAAAATTTTGATGTGTTCGACTATAATCTCTACTAAGAAAAAATTCAGGGCTTTCTATAATGCTTAGTTAAGCAGTTGAAGAGATGTCAAAAAGGGGATTTCAGTTCTACTTAATAACTCACAAATTGACCTTATAATGACTCAAGCACATGACTTTAGTGGACTGACCATTGCTTCAAATATTGGAGAAAAGAACAAGGGGAAATTCTGGATTTCACACTATTCAGAATTTTGAGTCTATTAAATAAAATGAAAGAGAAAGAGGCAGGTAAAAAGGGGTGGCCAAAGCACAAGTGGGTGTAATGACAAGAAGATGCTATAGTCCAGGGCATATTTAGTTTTCCTACTTCAAAGAGAAGAAACATGTGGCTTCCACAAAACCCTTAAATAGGATATTTAAGACAAAAGCAAACAGAGCTGTCTATTCTTTGTTTTAATGTAAATATATTTTTATTTGTTCTTTTGAGATATACATGATACCAAACATAGCCACATCAATGTCTATAGCAGCTGAATTCACAATAGCTAAGCTATGGAACCAACCTGGGTGCCCTTCAACATATGAACTAATACTGAAAATGTTGTACATATAAACAAAGGGATATTATTCAGACATAAATAATGAAATTATGACATTTGCGGGTAAACGAAATGGGACTAGAGACTATCATGCTAACTGAAATAAGCCAATTCCAAAGAATCAAAGGCAGTCTATTCTTTATAAAGTACATTATATTTTACCTGATTAGGAAGACCATATGGCTAAACACTGGACCAGGCAGGAAAACAAATTTGATTACTGATCGTGGCCTTTCAAAGCACAATTTAGAACTGAAAGAGCTCATTAAGCACATAACTGAACAAAAAAAGAAAGACTAAAGAATTTAAGTTTGGATGACTGAAAAAAAATTCTGTCACATAGGTAGTCAATTATGTCAATTGAAATGTTGCCATTTGTCATCATTTAGTGGTTCAGAGCTGTCATTTAATTATTATTTGTGGTTTTTCCACCTTTACTGTTTTTGCATCCTGGATTAAATTTTAAATACTTGATAGATTTTTTTTTCCTTAAATTACTATACTAGAAGAGGATCTGGTAGACTTTAATACATATTTTGTGAGCTTATGTTTGAATAACACCATAATTTTAATATTTTTCTTCCAATATTTCAGCTCTTTTGAGTATTTGTGCCATCTAGAACTGTGGTTGAGTACATGATCTGCAGTCAAACTGATCAACTGTTACCCTACAATACCTACTTTTCAGTTTTATGTAATTAGGTAATAGAATAATAGAACTTGTTATATATATTCTTAGAGTGATATTAGAAAATACATGCAACATTATACATATTCTGTCTTTTAACATTAGTTGTTTTTATTGTAAATATTTTCAATCAAAATTTCCAGAACTAAAATTTTGAAAGTAGCAAACATACTTTAAAAAATCTAGCAAAGATGCTTGGCTTTAATTAAAGGAATGTAGTAGAAAACATTCATTTTTATTTATCTAAAAATAAGTGAAATAACCCAATCCCAAAGAACCAGATTTTCTGGTTTCTCTGATATGCAGATGCTAATTCACAAGGGGAGGTGCTAGGGAAGAATAGAGGTACTCTGGATTAGACAGAGGGGAGTGAAGGGAGGAGAAGGGATATGGGGGTAGGAATGATAGTAGAATGAATCAGACCTTATTACCCTATGTGCATGTATGATTACATGAACAGTGTAACTCTATATCATGTTTGACCAGAAGAATGAAAAGTTATACTCCAAGTATGTATGATGTATTCAAAATGCATTCTATCTTCTAAGGTCTTCTTAAATTACGTTTTTTATTGTTTTGTAGTTTTCATTGTAGAGGTCTTTCACCTCTTTTGTTAGATTGATTCCCAAGTATTTCATTTATTTATTTTGAGACTATTGTGAATCATACATTGCTGTGAGACTGGAAGTTGGAGCAACCACTATGGAAAGCAGTATAAAGATTTCTCAGAAAACTTGAAATGCAATCACCATTTGACCTAGCTATCCCACTCTTTGGTTTATACCGGAAGGACTTAAAATCAGCATAGTACAGTGTTGCAACCATGTCAATGTTTATAGCAGCTCACTTCACAATAGCTAAACTATGGGACCAACCAAGGTGTCCTTCAATAGAGGAATGGATAAAGAAAATATGGTGTGTGTGTGTGTGTGTGTGTGTGTATGTGTGTGTGTGTGTGTGTGTGTGTGTGTATATATATATATATATATATATATATATATATATATATATTTTCAATGGAATATTATTCAGCTTTAAATAAGAATGAAATTATGACATTTGCTAGTAAGTGGATGGAGTTTGAGACTATCATGCTAAGCGAAATAAGCCACTCCCAGAAAAACTAAGGCTGAATGTTTTCTCTAATATGTGGATGCTAATTCACAACTAAAGAGTTACTTTAGATTAGGTAAAGGGGAGTGAAGGGAGGGAGAGGATATAGAGATAGAAAGGACAGTAGAATGAAACAGACATTATTCCCTTATGAACACATATGACCACATGACTGATGTGATTCTACAACATGTAAAATTAGAAAAATGAGAAATTATATCCCATTTATGTATGGTAAAACAAAGTGCATAAATGCATTCTATTTGTCATGTATAACTAATTAGAACAAATTTTTAAAAATGCATTCTATGTCATGTAGAACTAATTAGGATGAATAAAAAGTAGCACTGAATATTAAAGCTGACATTCTTGCTCTCTGATGTATTCATTCAGGAACATCACTATGTCCCATGTATAAGCTAAAGTCATGTAGCATGAGAGAGTCACAAGATCATTGTACAACATAAATATTCAAATTTGTACTGCCAACAACATGCTTTGCCTTTATGTTGTGGGAGTCAGAAAACAAAATATAACAGGGCTTGCTTATTGGAATATAAATTGAAAAGTAAATTATAATTTAAGGGGCTAGGGTTGTGGCTCAGCGGTAGAGTACTTGCCTCGCATGTGCAAGACCCTGGGTCCGATCCTCAGCACCACATAAGAATAAATAAGGGTAGAAATGAATTACAGTAGATGGGGTAGAGAGAGAAGATGGGAGGGGAGGGGAGGGTAAGGGGGATAGTAGATGATAGGAAAGGCAGCAGAATACAACAGAGACTAGTATGGCAATATGTAAAACAGTGGATGTGTAACCAATGTGATTCTGCAATCTGTATATGGGGTAAAAATGGGAGTTCATAACCCACTTGAATCAAAGTGTGAAATATGATATGTCAATAACTATGTAATGTTTTGAACAACCAACAATAAAAATTTTTTAAAAAAGAATAAATAAGTGAAATAAAAGTATCGTGTCCAACATCAACTAAAAAATAAATATTTAAAAATTTAAATGTAGGGCAAAAATTCATTAAAAAATGAATGAAAAATGAGAAGGAGAAAAAAATCACTGAGTCCTGAAACTAACTAGGTAATATGGAAAACTCCATGCCTCATGGTATATATAACACGGCAGGCTTTTAAGTTCACACCTATCGTAACTGATGTATTCAGTTATAATTTATTTGAGTATTTTGGAACAAATCTGTTTTAAAAACATTTACTAAAATTAACAATGATTATCTTTGTTGTTCATTCTGGACAAATAAATGTCTACCTTTTTGAGTTCTCTAACAATAGGGAAATACAAAGAAAGGGTTATAAGTTTGAGCTCTCCTACCAAAACTGACCTGAATTTGAGTCTTAGATCTCTCACTTACTATGCTGTCCTTCTGCAAATCACTGAACTTATTCTTTAATTCTTGCTCTGAGAATAAATGAAACCATGCATATAGAATGCTCTGAGGAGTGCCTGAAACACTCACTGTTAGATATAAATGTCAGATCAATAATTGTCATTATAAAAGGAACTTATGATCAATTATCCAATACTTAAGTATATTAGGATCAGTAAAATAAATTGTAATATATAAACTGATACAATATAAGTTAAGGTAGATATGCTAAGAAAGGGGGACTAAGGGAGTATAAACATGTAACAATTTGAATTTTTTAGAATTCCAAATTCTAACACAAAAATAGAATCGAAGACAAATCTTAAAAATTGTTTTAGGTGCAAAAAGCATACCACTTGTGGAAGATTTTACAGTATTAGAAATTACTCTGCATGGGAGATCCAATAGGAATACTGAGGAAATATAGATACAAAAATTGGCAGGTAATGTTGGGCTCTCCATTTTTATCTTTCTACATACGTATCTTTTGTCACAGTGCCTCAAACACTCCCTAGCACCATAAATACCACATAAGTATTTGAAACAGCATCTCCACGTCAGCTGGCTTTTATGAAAAAATCTTTTGTGACATACCGAGGCCTTGCTTTTTAGCTTCCTGTCTCTAGTAGTCTTTCCTTTTTTGTTGCTAGTAAAATAGTGCAAGGTTCCATATTCCATCAAGGCTGCAAAAACAAAAATGAAACACACAGAAACAAAGAGATCCATCGCAGTCACGTAAGAAACTTTAGGTAAAGACTTCCTGGCAATTGTACTCAGGGTTGTCATAGTCAAAACGGTAGTGATACCTATGGAGAGAGGGGGAAAAATAGATTAAAAACAATTTAACACACCACTTTACTTTTCCATCTGATCTGGCAATATTTTGAGCTTAAATAAACAATGGAAACAAAAGAATATGATTACCAGGGATTTACAGAAAGAATTACTGGTAACCATGGCTACGCTATGTTCAATGCGCTTTTTGTGTCTGTGAATTTTAGTCATTTAAATTACTGTGGGCTGCAAATTAATGCCTGATACCCATCCTTCTCTTTCTCCATAGTAATAAAATACCAAGTTTTAAACTAGTATGTTGTTGCCTGGAAGAACAACTTTATTTGCCACCTTCTCAGCAACAGAGTGTAACCACAGGCTAATACCTAGCCAAGGAGACCTGAGTCAATGGAAGCAGTCTAAAAAAACGGTATTAATGAACTGGGAAAGGCCTTTCTTTCTCTCCCTCAGGAACTGTTCTGCCAGAATGCAATGGGTAGAGAGCCTGTCATCATCTTAGACCAGCGAATGATCCTTGGAATTCAGATCACCCATGACTCAGAGGAAATCTAAGAGCCTGAATTCCTCCTACTGCAGTGTACCATCACCTTGCACTACCTACCACTGGACTTGCACAGGAGAAACAAATACCATTCTACCTAATTGGAGAACAGTTATTGAAGGTTTTCTGCTATATGTGGTTAAAATGAATCTAAATGAACATAGAGCCTTCTTATTTGATAAATTGACTTCAACCTACTTTTTAACCACAGAGTTTAAGTATCCAGGCATAATTATTTAAAGTGAATACTTCAGAAGGACGAGGTAAAGATTTACATTTTTAGGCACTCAACATGTGGAATAGGAATAAGTGCAAGAGCCCTACCTCAGTGTCCCAGGGTGTTGTCTTTGGACATAACTGCATCTCTTTACCCATTGGCTTTCTTGTGGTTCCTGCCATTAATCTTAGGTCCTATTATGGTTTACATATGAAGTGTCTTCCAAAAGCTCCTGTGATAATCACTGAATGTCTGGAGGTGAAATCACTGGACTGTGGTAACTGTAGCCTAATCAGCTCATCCTAGTTTGAATGGGCTGAGTGGGAATTGTAGGCAGATGGTTTATGACTGGAGGAGGCTGGTCACTAGGAGGAAGCCCTCAGAGGGTACATATTCCCTATGGCCCCTTCTTTCTCTTTGCTTCCTGGATGCTATGAATGCTGCCCCACCAGGTCCTTCCACCATCACCTTGGTCACCTAAATCACAGATGCACTTTCTAGGTCTCTCTTTGCCTAAACTGCTACAATTTCCCTTCTTTAGCACACTATATATGGCTCTATGGTTGGCACTGTTTACTCTTCAAAGTACTACATATAATGCTAAATGCTTCTTAATTTGGCCAATATTTATAGAATGACAACATTCATGATAATAAAACAATAAGGCTGTAGCAACAGCCTCTTTGTTATGGTGAAGGCAGTAACTACCATTTTCCATCATGTTGCTGTGTAACAATTCCTGTGACATGTCCATCTTTCTAGTTTTAACAGTTCTTAGGATTGGAACAGAAAATGTCACAAGTGCGTTGGAAGCGAATACAGAATTAATCCTTGACCCACCTATTATCTTTGTAATCTTAAGGAAATTTTCTTACTCCTATGCTTCTCACCTAAAAAACTAGCACAGTAATACCTTGCTTGATACCTATAATCAATATATAAAAAGTAATTAATTTACTTATTCTTAAAATGGATACTTAGGTTACTGATTTTAAATCTTTATTCATTTCTAATATTAGTATTTAAAACTATAATTTCTAATCTAAGTAGTGTGTCAGCCTCATACTTCATTAATCACGGTTCTAATGCCACCTCTGCACAAAGATTTATATAGACACCACACTGCATAATAGCAAACATTATGTCCACCTATATCCCACCTGAATTTATGCTATGTTCTATTAAAATTCAGGTTGAAATATTGTCTAACTTCCCTTTGTTCCTGACTCGACCCAAAGGTTACCTAAAAGTTCATTCTTTTTAAAATTTTAAAACTTTGAGGACATTGTTAGTTACATTATGTTTATTAACTTTTAATTTACTTTCATTTTTGTTCAAATATATGCTCAGGAAAACTTGAATCTTTTGAATTATGTTGAAATCTTGGTTAATGTTCCATATGCATTGGAAAATATATTATGTACTGAAGATAGTTGCTGTGTCTAGTAAATATAAATCAGTTCATGCAGTTGGTAATCTCATTCAGATCTTCTACATCTTGAATGATTTTTTTTTCTTCACTAATTGAGAAGGGGACCTTAAAATGTCCAATTACAATTGCAAAGTTGTCCATTTCTCTCATTATTCCTGAGAATTTTTACTTCAATTATTTTGAAACCAAAACTGCATTCTAAAGGTTTTGCATATGGTAATGCTAAATAAGTTCAATGAATGCAAGTATCCTTTTTTCTTCAACTTCCACACTTCTTTTTGCTGGGGGGTGGGGGTGAGTAGTAAATTACAAAGACCCCATAATCAAACAAAAGAAGATTTCTCTGTCCCATCTCTACTTAAAAGTCACAGAGTCAATGTGTGCATGTATTTTATTATCAATGATTATATTAAATTTTACTTTAATAAAACACTATTACATTTCTGTTTAATAAAGCAAGGAAAACCACAGTACAACTTAGCTTTCAGAAATGTGTTTCTCTAATTTAGCAATTAATATCACAGTGATTAAATTGAGAAGACCATGATGGATTTCCTATTAAAGTACCTCTGAACTTATGCTAATAAAAAATGTTTGGAATATTAACAGGACAAGAAGAAACCAATTCAGATATCATTGTTATTTTCTCCATGGATTCCTCTGGTCAAGAGCCTATGATAATCTCCCATCAAGTGTGGAAAAAAATCCAAGTTCCAAAAGTAGCTCACAAAGACTTAAATGATCCAAGCACTGTCCACTCTCCAATCTCATCTTCTGACACTATTCAGTCAGTTCTAGCCACACCTGTCATCTTTCTGAACATCAAGCTTACCCTGACAGGTTCTTCTTGCCTTGATTATTCTACCAAATATCGATCAAGTACTTCACCATTAGATCACTATTCAAATGCCACCTCCACAGAGGACTCTCTGGACACCACACCATGGTATAGCAAACATGTCCACCCACATCTCTTGTAGTTTTCTGACCATTTATTTTCTTTCTTTTCATAGCCTTTATCACTCACTGAAATGTTACATTCTTTTCAAATTTGATCATTATCCTTTTCTACATTGAAAAGTCCCACTCACACAAACACTTTATAACTTTTGTTTTTTGTTAGGACAGCACCAAGAACGCTGTTTCACAGAAAACATTTCATAAATGTTAAAATGCAATGTTGAATAAATTACTTCAATAAATTGTCCCTCAACAAGATGTAAACATACATATGAACGCTTATAAAATTAATTACAACTTCATAGGGCTCAGAATTATAAGAGGTATACTTTAAGTTTGATCTAGTTATGTCTATCTTGACAAATGCTAGTATTAAAAATATATGAATTCACGTAAATCCATAAAATTGGATCTGCTCTTTTATGACACCATAGCATATGATTTTTTTAATACAAATTCAATAGTAGAAACAATCCACTCAAATTCTCTTTGGAAAAACAATATGAAAATAAAAGCAAATATACTATGTTAACTTATAATTGTAATAGTATATAAAGAAACTATAATAATGAAAGTGCTTTAAAACAAAATAATTTGAAATAATAGAAAGAAATAACACTTATGAACAAGTACTTAGAGTCTCAAGAAAAAGGCATTTCTAGAGCTACATGTTTCAGGTTTTATTGATGCCACTTTTATGTGAATTGCAGTTCACTATTTATTAAATGGAGTTATTTGCCATTTATCAGAGAATTCACATGAAAACTCTACCATAAAAATAGCAATTGTCTCAAATGTCTTTATGTTTTTAATACATAATTATCAGTGGATAATTATTCACACACAGTTAAGATTCATATTTTAGACTGATCTTAAAAATAAATCAATAAATTTTCTTTGTGTAGGAATACATGAATATAGATCATCACTTTCAATCAAAAATATATGGTAGTTAGTCCCTGATTTCCTCAAATTATTTGTTGCTGCAATAGATTACTATAAAAAGAGAAAAAAATCCATTTTATTCAGTATGAATTACAAATTACTCTTTAAACAGCAACCTTCAAATATTCACAGATTAATTGCTCATTTTATATATTGCATAAGCTAGGGAGTTTTTTGATCCTTCTAGGTACCTGCCCTGTGGAACATCTGACTATTCATTTGAAACATTTGAGGAAAGAATTTTATATACATGCTGATTATTAGTGGTAAAATAAAACTTATCAAAATCATTGAAAATATTTACCAAAATGAGATTTAGATATTTATTTAGAGATTTTCATTTATTAATTCTTATTGTGAACTGTATTTCCTTTGACCTCCTTCAGCATGAAAAATAAGGAATTTTCTAAAAGCTCAAGTTCTTTACTTTCTTTATTTTCTACTTGTCTTTTATAGATTTATTTCAAACGGTATTTCAATAGAATTTCAGTACATTTTCCCCTTGATTATGGTCTAGAGGAATATTTCTAGTATTTTCTCCTGTAGACTTTTATTAGAATATTTTTTTAAAATCCTCTGATAATATAGCATAATATTATATATCATACCCAGTGATGTTCTTGCAGGTACTGCATCTTTATTGATCCAAAAAGACACCCAAGAAAGAACAACTGTAAGAATGCATGGGATGTAGGTCTGGATAGTGAAATATCCCATTCGTCTGCTCAGGTCAAAAAAAATTGTCATGATAATATAATCGCCTGGAAGAAAAATACATGTTTTACTTTGGCTAGAAAATGCATAAAAGTATATATTTCAATTCATATACTTAAATGCCAATGTCATTCTCTACTAGCATAATTCACCAATTTTTTTTTTTATCCTTACCAGAGATTGTGTGAGAGATTTCAGTTGTGTTCCGTAACCCTACAAATGCAAACTGATATAATCTCCAGTATTTAGGATCAGCCACTTCCACAGAGGGCTTTTTCCACTTATATTCAATTTCATTTTTAGGATATCCATCTGGAAGGAAAATTGAAATAAAAAATATATAGATTAGAAAGTTCCAAAGCTGCTAACATTGCAATACCAACATTATCCAAAAACCAACTCTTGGAGATTCTTCCCTTGTGTGTTATTATAAGATATACCAAATATAGAAAAAAACTGAATGAAATATGCATGTTTAAAGCATAATCATATTTAACAGTTATTTCACCCTATATATTAATATCACAGCCAACTTATATTTTAGTCCTTGGAATTTGGGAGTGGGGACACTTCCTCAGTGATCTAAAGTATATAACATTTTATATCTCAGATTTATGTAAAGATTTTATATATTAGAATTCACCCCACAAGACTGTCAAAACCAAAGCACAGAATTCCCATGTTTTGAAAATGTCCCTAGGTCACAATTGCCTGCAAACTTATCCTTCTGAATACAACTTTTTATGTGAATATTTTTTTTGGTGGACAAACATAACTTCCTATTTTTGATTGTTCATCTGTGTTTGGAAATATTTTAATACTATGAAATTTCTAATTGTTTCAGCACAAGGAGTTCTGTACCATATTTCAAAATCAGAATTCAAAAATATTCTAATATTTCCAAAATAGTATATTATTTTGCAGGATCTCCTATTGGTAATACAATAAATTTGCTTTCATCTCTGCTGACCTATTTAAGAATGTTTTCCTTTTTGCTCTCCAGGTCTGTGGTTACAGTGCTTTTCCATAGTTCCTATTCATTATAATCACAGAGATAGTTGAGTGAAAAGTGATAACATATAGGAATGTGAGTACAAATAAACATGGTTATGTAGATACTTAACCTCTCTGACTCTCAAGACATTGACCTTAAATTGGGGCTAGAGTAAAATCTTATACAAATCTTTGTTGTGAAATATTAGAGGTAGAGGCTAAATTTTCTACTGAGCCTGAACAGAATACCTGACAAAGGAAGTTAGGATAATTGTATTGTGTCATTGACACCCAATTGCATTTACAGGGATGGATTATTCATTTCCAGTAATGGCAAGCAAAGTCAAAGCAAATCACAAGATTTTAAGAATGTCAAATAGGGGAAAGTGCACTAAATGCTACATCATCCAATATTTACATGTCAACTCTTCCTTGATAATTCCTATTTATCAAGTCTTTTGCCCTGATTTAGCTGTCTTTATACATTGAGTGAGATATAAGATCATTAATATAATAAAATAAAATTTATGAAGATAATCCAATAAAATCTTTAATAAAGGGCAACAGAGATATTTAGAATTTACTAAGTGAAGAGGTAGGGAAATACTTATGAGTAAATACCTGTATCACAATCTACTAAGAATAGGTTCTAGAATGTAAACTGTGAAAAAAAAATCCAATTGTGAAGGAAGGAAAACAGCATTAAATGATTTGTGGATATAGGCAATAGCATTTTTAAAAGTCATATATATTGTCTAATTATTTTTTAGATCAGTATTTTCCTAAGAATATATGATAATACATTTTTATAAGCATAAAATAAAATTAATATTGCAATAAAAATATATAACTGTTTTTTGGAATAAAATTTTAGGTTCAATTTAGTTAGTTCTAATCACTCTTGTGTTACATTTATTCCCTTTAATTAAAAAAGCTCATCTCCAACTCATTAAAGTCTTTCAAATATTTACTTTCATGTAGTAAATACTCTTCACCCAAATAATTTTTGAAACATTTTAAAATCCAAGGCAATAAATTTAGATGCTGCCTCCAGCAAAATGAATATACTTTGAATCAATTTTTCTTTACTCTGTAAAAATATGTGAAAACAAACCTATCTTAAGAATTCCTTTATTTATTCAAGCTAAGAAATATAGACTTGCATACACTGAAAGTTGTAAAGATGATTTAATAAAACGTATATACATTCACTACCTATTTATTGTCTTTTAATTTAAAAGCAAGGAATTAATGTACTATTTGTAATTGTTTTATCTAAGAGAGTTGAATATAATCCACTCTTCTAAAAACTGTCTTTTTTTCTCATTTTGCTTTACATTTTTAAAGAAATGATATTTGAGACTAAACTGTATGAAATTATCAAGTATTTTCTGACTTACAGCTTGAAAATTCCAGTGGACAAGAATGTTCATCCATAGGAAAGTTATGAAGCTGAAGGTAACATTCTGCATTAATTGTCAATCTATATTTAGATGAAAAGATAAATATTAAATAAAGACAATTTTCCATCATTAGACTCTCTTGTCTAATTTTAAAGCATGATTTGAGACCACAATAATGAAGTATGTAGGATTAGAATGTAATAATCTTTTTTAAAATCTCAAAGTCTTAAATGATATTATAACATTCATAGTTAAATATGAAAATTCTAACGTTCTCTTTTCCAGCCAATCAGATCACTTCTGTATATATTTTAATAAAATCTTGGTACTTAAAAAGTCATACTTCACCATATTTTTATAATTATATTAAAACAGATTCAACTTCATGTATTACCAAAAAGAACCAATACAAAAATAATAATAGCTAAAAAATTTATAGTTCAGGATCTTCACCAATACATATGCACATATACAGGCATACATACACCAGATTAACAAATTGTACATAGTTAAGTGTTATGAAGTTTTTCATCTTAATATATCGGGAATATTTTCCCATTAAGAATGTTTTTGTTTTGTTTTGTTTTGTTTGTGTGCTGGGGACTGAATCCAGGGCCTTGTGCCTTCAAGCCAAGCACTCTACCAACTGAGTTATATCCTCAGCCCCAAGAATGATTTTTAATAAGTAGATATCTTCAAGGAAATGAACTAAATATATTTGAACCTTGCACAGCAAACTTATATGTCAATCATTTCTTGAGGAATTTCTAGTACTTTCTTAAGTATGTTTTATTAATTGAGGTTGTTTGAAATTCAGATTATACAATTTTATAGCAAGATTGGATGCTAGAGAAAAATCTCAGTAATTTGCATTACAGGTTACTTTTCACATAATAGTAACCCTGAGATTAAATACTGCCAAAACATTTCAGGATTTTAGATTTTAGCAGAAGAAAAAGAGCTACACATTTCCTAAATTTGCAAGTTGGAAGAAGGAGAAAATGCAGACACTAATTAATTATTAGTTTTGAAAATAAATTAGAGCAACTACAAATTTTTCAAACAATATTACCTGAGAGTATATAGAACTCGCCCATCATTCCAAATCCGCAGCAGGCGATTCGGAGTTGTTATCCAGTGTGCATCTGATTTTCTTGAGTTTCTGAAAAAAGTGTCAGGAATCCAAATTTTTCCAACCATATTACTGTTAAGCATGAGCACTTTCATGGTACTATTGAACTTCAAACGGCTGTCAAACCAGGTTTGGGCAAAAATTATATCAATTGTGTACTCCTAAGGGATAAAAAGAATAATAATAACATATTAGTAAAGCCACCATTTTAGGTGTTTTTTTTTCAAAAGTTTAAATTTTCAAGTTATAAAGTTCCTGCTAATTAATAGCACTTAAGCTCAATATTTTTAGAGGAAAAAAAATAGCCATTTTCTTAACTTTTCCTTTAATTGTGTATGTGGATTATATAAAATAAAAGTCAAGACTTCTGGCAATTTCTACTGCCTGGTATTGTTTTATTTCCTTCTAGTTTATACCTGTTATTCAAATTTTTGTCATATGTATGATGTAGCCATTAAAGTTAAAAGTAAACTCACAAATTTGCTTTAAAAAATAAATTTATCTTTTCAGCAATGTTACTAATTTGTGGTATTTATATAATGATTACATCACAAAAAAATCACAATTAAGTACAAATTTAAGAGGAAAATAGCTACTAAATTATCTAGAAGGCTTATTCTAAAAAGCTAATTTCTTAATTAAGTTTTTAGTCTGAAAAATTAACTCCAATTATTTAGGTCTACTGGTTTCAAATGTTTTCAAGTTACCACATATAAGTCCTTTGAGCAATTATAACACATGAAACACTATGTTAAGAGTTTTCCTTGTCTCATGCATGTCACTAAATTTTTCTCAATACCTAGGAAATTTGCACTACTATCATCTTTATTTTTCAGTAACATTTGCTGATTAAAATAAAGGCAGATTAATTCTACCCACATCACAGGGTTAATAATTGGCTGATAGAGAAACTGAGCCATTGCAAGACTGAATTCCAAGCTCAACTCCATATCACATACATGCTATGGTGCTTCAAAAGTGAGGCTGATGATTCCAAGAGTGGACAGACTGGGCATAATCAGCAAGTAACTATTAACAAAAAGTCGCTCAGTTAGAGAACAGGAGGAGGTAACTAGGTATTATTTACCTTTGTATCCTAAATGTCTGCTATATTATAAGCATTAAAAGTTACTCAAAATAATTAATGAATAAGAATACAGTAATAGTGCTATGAAGATAGGGAATTAAAAAGATGTGCGTGTGTGTCTGTGTGTTCATAACTTAGAAATTAAGAGAACAAAAAATAAACTGAAGAATATAAGCTATTACATGAGTTACTTGTGGGAGAGCCTAGTTACCTGCCCTTGACAGGATATTTACAATCAGTGGCCAATTTGTGAAATATTTAATATAACAAATGGAAGTATAATTGGGAGTTTGATTAATGAATGAAAACATTTTTTAAAAGTGTCAGGAAGACTAATATGTGAGGGCTAAGGCTCAACTTATGAATATGGAACTTGGAATTTGCTTAACTGAAATATAGAGATAAATTGAGAGGGAAACTGTATTTCATCTATTTTCAATGAGCAATGTTGCAATTTGGAAAAGCAAATATATACTGAAATCCAACAACAGCCCACATATTATGTAATTAAATGTGATATGTTATTTATTATGGTATTATATGTATTAATATGTAATAATTTATATATATAATGTAAGTAACTGTATTATAAGTATATGAACTATTATGTATGATTTTTTTCATATAATGATGTAATATGCAATTATTCAATATATTTAGCATCTATTGCATGCTGATTATTGTTTTGTGTGGATGTAAAGACATAAAGTCTGTGCACAAAATTAAATTTTCATTGTGACCCTCTCATCACATTTTATTGGTTGTCATGTGATAATTAAAACTTTGACTTTTTTTAATGTCAGTGTGGCACAGAATCCAACTGTGCTGAAAGTATTTTTGTAGCCATGTAAGCTTTGTGATTTCCATTGCCACAATTTTGCTAATATACTGTTTGTAACTTGAGTGGAGACATAAACATATGACATAATACATGCTAATGAAGCATATTTATCCAGGAGATGCTTAATTATCTTACTGAGTAATATTAATGTACCAGTATATAATGTGTGCCGTCATTCAGTACGGCTAATGGATCACTATATACAGTATCACTGGTGTAACTAATGTTATCAATAATTCCTATTGTGGCCCCCTTCTCAGGCTTGATGTCATTTAAAATTTTTTTAGTCAATTATGATTTATTCAGGTAGCCACTTCATCTGAAAGAAATGATTAACTCTTTAGAATCTAACAGCGAAACCATGCTAATGACATGACTTTTGTTTTAGTTGTAAATGTGAATAGAAAGAAACCTCATTGTTGTGGTTTAGATATGAGGTGTCCCCCCAGAGCTCATGTGTGAGACCACACAATAAAATGTAGAGGTGAGATAATCAGGTTTTGAGAGCCTTAACCTTATCAGTGCATTAATTCTCTAATAGGTATTAAATGGGCAGTGACTGTATACAGGAAGGGTATGGTTGGAAGAGGTCGGTTTCTGGGGACGTGTTCTTGGAGTTTATATGTTGTCCATGGTGAGGGGAGTTCTCTCTGATTCTTTTGGGGGGAGGGGGCAGGTATTAGGGATTGAACTCAGGGGCACTCAACCACTGAGCCACATCTTCAGACCTATTTTGTATTGTATTTAGAGACAGAGTCTCGCTGAGTTGCCAAGTGCCTCACCATTGCTGAGGCTGACCCTCCTGCCTCAGACTCCCAAACCTCTGGGATTACAGACTTGCACACACCCAGCTCTCTCTGATTCTTGATTGTCATGTCCTGAGCTGTTTTTCTCTGTCACACTGTTGAGCTGTGGTATTCTGCCTTACTTCCAGCCACAGCAAAAGAGCCAGCCATCTACAGACACAGACCTCTGAAACTGTGAACCCCAAAGAAATGTTTCCTCTCCTAAAACTGTGCTTGTCAGGTCTTTTAATCACAGCAGAGAAAAAGCTGACTAAAATATTCATTCTATTGAATATCCTGGAAAGAACAATTAGTTAATGATATTTGGCAGAATTGTGTCATATTTTTGGATGGGATGAAACAGCAGAAACCGCTTGAGACACCTGTCAGGATTATGATTTGGCCACTACCCAATATTGGGTGATAGAGAGAACCTCATTTTACTTGGTAGGTATATTTAACTGCAGTTTTCCTGACTAACAGGACATTTAATGTGGTTTCTGAAAACTGATTTGTCTAGAGGTATAACTTCACTAGCAGTTGTGGATACTGCTTAGAATCTATTAAATTTATGTATTTGTTTTTATGTATGTATGCATGCATGCATGTATGTATGTTGTGCTGGGGATCTATCCTGGGGCCTGCACATACTAGGTAAGCATTCTTTCACTTGGTTATTTTTCCAGCCCAGGACTTTCTTCAGAACACTGACTTCTAAAAGTAGTCAGCACTGTTGGAAAGGTTATAACTTCCAAGGAGTCAAATTTTCCTTAGCAATGCATCTTGAAGAAAAGTGAAGTTTTCAGCCCACAGTTATTTCTTAAATGTAAGATTAAAGAGTGAAAGATGCAGAGCATATGTCTTGATAATCCATCCTTCCTAAAGCCTCGAAGAGGCTAATATACCCAAGCCCTTTTAACTTGCTAATCCTGAATAAATGCTTTATTGAGATAAGAAGGTCAATCAAGTCTGAACTCTTTTGTAAGTAATCAAAAAATCCAACTTCATTTAATCATTTGTGTTAAGGGGAATTTTCAGAAAATGATCAAACTATGTTCTCATGTATTATTTTCCTATTTTGAGGTTATAATCATCTACATAACAAATAAGAAGAGGAAATATGAAATGGGACTTCTATTCACTCAGAACAAGCACAATATTTCCTAGGGTAAATGTTTTGAAATAAGAAATAGTGCATTTAAAACTTGAGATCCAATGCACTTTATATGCTTTGCTTATCTCCTTGCAAGTTAACTGACAAAACAGCATTAGTGAAAAAAATGTGAGAAGTGGGTCATCCTGATCTCTAAGTTAACCAATTCAAATTATAAGCACTGAACAATTCATGGTGTCATTTTATTAATACATTGTCAGCTTTGCAACTATGCACTACATCTCACATTTTTAAAATGTTAACTCAATATTATAGTCTTTTTAGTAATCGGAGAAACTTCATACAAAATATAAGATTTGCTTAGCCAACTAACATAGATGCATACTTTCATCATAAAGTTTGATTGACCCTGATCTGATTTTTCCACTTTGCATTAAACTCTCCCTAAACTGTCTAATCACATGGTAAAGTTAGAATGGTAGGCTAAATTATGGTTAGCAGGAAATGAGATATTAAAGATAGAGACATGTAGAGAGAATGTAGCTAATCCACAGCACAAGGAGTTTTACAAATGTCCATAATATCATCTCTATTTTTCTCAAGTAAAAAAAAAAGCCATGAACCCTGAATTCAGCTAATAAAGTGTTGTGTTTTTGTTTCCGGTGTTCCAATTACTTCTACATTGTGCTTGTCTTGCATGGATAACAATAGGACCTCTTGGTATGAATTTATACATAAAAATTGGGAATCCATAAAACTTAAGAAAGGTATATATAAAGTGAAATCAAAGTAGAGATTATTTTCAGTTATGGGATATTAAGACAGATTTCATGATGCAAATTATATTTAGGCTGGGGATGTGGCTCAGTGGTAGAGCACTTGCCTAGCTTGTGCAAGGGCCTGAGTTAAATCCTCAGCACCACAAAAAAATAAATACATAAAATAAAGGTATTGTGTCCAACTAGAACTAAAAAGTAAATATTAAAAAAAAGAAAATTGTATTTGACCAGAACCTTGAAGGACATAGGAACATTCAGATACATACTAGGATTAATTAATAAATGGAGAGGGACAAACAGTACAATGCAGGGCATAGCTGAGTGGTAGTGCATGTCTGTAATCCCAGTGGCTAGGGAGGCTGAGGCAAGAATTTCATAGGCTCAAAGCTAGTCTCAGCAATTTAGCAAACTGTGAGCAACTAGTGAAACCCTGTTTCAAAATAAACAATTAAAAAAAAAAAAAACAAGGGGATGTGGCTCAGTGGTTAAGGACCCCTATGTTCAATCCCTGGTACCAAAAGGTGGGGAAAAAAAGAATGAAAGAAAGAAGGAAAAAAAGAACAAGAAATACAGGGCATAATGGGGAAACTGAAGAATGCAAATCATATGAAAAATGTAGTTCATTCTTTTGTGTATGTTAAGAAATGTGCATTCCACAAATACATAGGATATTCAACATCTGGAAGAGTTTTTGTCCACTTTATCTACAATTACCAATTTCTAGTAATTGACCTGAAAACATAGATATTGCTTGAACTCATGTATTACTGAAATGAGGATTATAAACTGAAAGTTCTAAAACTTTATGTGTTACTTTTCTTCATCATACTTTGTCAAAAATTTTTTACAGGATATATATTCTACAATATTTCATGTATAATTTCAAAGGGAACACATTGAACAGTATAATCACAGAACAAGTAAACCCTACAAAAAAAGAGGGAAATAATAAATGAACTTCACATCAATAAGAAATTTACAACATAATAGAGAAGCTTAGCTTCCTGATATATAAAAAAGTACTCTGCGATCTGCAGTGGGAACTACCTTTAGAAATTTATATTAGCCAGGGTTCTCCAGAGAAACTTCACCAATAAGATAGAGGGACAGATGGAAGAGAGAGTAGCTTGGTCTATTTTAAAGAATTGGCTCACATAACATGATGGAGGCTGGCAAGTCCAAATATCTTTCTTCCTCTTAGGATGTCAGTATTTTAAGCCTTCATCTGATTGAATGAAAAATGTTAATCACATATAAAAAATACCTTAACAGAAAAATCTAGGTTGGTGTTTGACCAAATATCTGAGTACCAGAGGCACCAAGGTAACACTTAAAAATTAACCATCACAGATCTAAAACAGCAGTAATGGACATTCACGGTTTCATAAGGCCTTAATAAAAACTACCATGTGTTTCATTTCTATAAAAGAAAAATAAAACAATTAAGCAAAAGCATGAGATTCACTCTGAGTCTACTACTTTTACTAAATTAGAAATGTTTTCATAAGACTTTAATTAAATTCAAATGTACATTTGGTAATCTTTCATTTAAGCAGATAAAGCTAAAAGTAATTTTCCTCACAGCATTCTCATTTGCTTTCTAGAGTCGATCAAATTGTGTTTGCAAAATGATTACATTTTCAAGTTCTATCTTCTCATACTATTCTGAATTTTCCCACTCTGATATAAGAAAATAACTTTCCAAGGTCATACAGCAAGTAAGAAATTTTGATCACATATCCCACAACTTTAACCTCTTCACTATAACATTATCCACATGAGACATAAATTTGTAATCTAGAGAGATAAAATTCATATTTTCCCAATTACTAGTTCTGGTTACTTATTTCATACTGTCCTCTCTTTTATCATATTTTTAATTATAATGACATTTATATCCCTGTTATCATTGTGGAATATCTGAATGAATGAATATGCTTAATCTGCTTGTAGCAAACTACCTAAGTACAAAATATAGTATAACAGTATTCTGGTTTGGCTATGAAGTGTCCCCCCAAAGCTCCTGTGTTGATGCAGGACTATTCAGAGGTGAAATAATCAGATTGTGTGAGATGCCACCTAATCCATCCTGTCCTTCCAGTTTGAATGGACTAATTGGGTGGTAACTGTAGGAATGTGGGGAATGGCTGAAAAAGGTGGGTCACTGGGGATGTGTCCTGGAAAGATTCATTCTTCCTGCACTCACTTACCCTTCTGCTCTCTCTCTGCTTCCTGGCTGATACAAAGGGAGCAACTTCAGTTGTCTTTCTCTGCCACTCAACCCCACTTCCATGACATTTTGCCTCACCTTGGGCCCAGAATAATGAGTTGGTTGTCTGTGAACTGAGACCTTTGAAAGCCTGAACCCCAAATAAACTTTCCTCCTCTAAGTTGATTTTTCAGGTATTTTGACACAGTGACACAAAACTGACTAAAACAGACAGCAGATACATACATGCATAGAAACTACCTTGCTTACTAGATTGCCCCCAATTAAAAGCACAGTAAAGGATTTTCTGCAGTGGATACTTGATATTTTGGTTAAGACTCTTCTTCCTGAAAAAGCCACATCACCAGTTGGAAATTGTGATTTGCATCCACATGTGCAACATCTGTGATAGTTTGAGTCAGTGGTAGATAACTGCATCAATTGCTCTATATTCTATAGAAAATATTTCCATAATTGTACTTAGTCAACATACATTAACTGCTGTCTGAAATTGTCTTCCTAAGCAAAAGAGAACCCTATATTTGAAATGATACATTTAGAAGTAGCCCACATTGCTCATGTTATTAATTATTTATATTATTTCCAGTTTATGGATTTCTTACCACTCTCCATATTCTCGATGCAGAAAATGAAGAATTTTCCAACACTTCCAGTAGGTTGCTACCAGGAGGACACTGTTGGCATGGTTGTTAGAAGGCTTTTCTTCCTGTGTTTACCTCAGTCTTATAGTATGGATCCCATCATGTGTATCACAATGCTGGGTGTTTCTACTATAAATGCCAAGGCTTATCATAATTTATACATTATATAATATATAATACATGATGTATTTCTATAATTATTTTTTTCACAACTTCCATTATAATGTCCAAAGTCAAGACATTCAAACAAACTATCTTTCCTATTTTAATTAAACTGCAGAACAACCAATATTGTCTCAAATCCATTGCCAATCTAAGATATAAAACTTAGGTAAGTTATTTAAAACCTTTGTTGTTATAGATTTAAAAAAAAAAACATTGAATTAAGGACTAGGCATTGCCTTTTAATTATGTACACACTTTTAAATAACTTTTAGATAAGCAATGAGACAATGAATGGCTGAATGTATCAAAGGTGTGTGCAGTAGTGAGAAGTTGTGTGCAGTGCAAAGTCCAGGGGTTGGATGGAATGAGTAAATCACATCCCAGTTCTGAGTTAGTCATTTAGCCATGTGCTAAAATATAGTACTGACCATGTCACTCACCCTGGTAGAATGTGGGAACCAGGCAAGATCATCCCTATGGTCTTTCCCAGTCTGATTAATTATGGAAACATTATAAAATGTTGGAAATTATCTTGCTAAAAATGTTCTAACTATAAGTGGGGTTTAAAGCTAAGATGAGTTTAGTGTTTCCCAGTGATGCTTCTTCACAAAAATAGTTCCCATCTGTATGTATCAGTCACATTCAATTAATCCTGCCTAATTCCCTCCTACTTTATAGTGAAAGATGGTTTAAGATAGTGGCTGCCAGGCATGGCACAGTAGCACATGCCTATAATTCCAATTTGGGAAGCAGAGGAAGGAGGATCACAAGTTGTAGGCCAATCTCAGCAATTTAGGTCCTAAGCAATATAGCAAGACCATGCCTCAAAAAACAAGAAAAAAAAAAATAGCAGCTGACAAGCTTAATTAATTAAATTTCTTCATAGCCAGATTTATTAACTTGCCCCCAGACTACTAAACCAAAATCTACAGTACAGCTGTCTGAGAATTTGGATTTTTCTTTTAAAGAACAACTTACCTTTTTCTTATCTATAATTTGGGATTATTAAGATTTGAAACTTTGTTTTAAGTTTCCATCAACTTCTCAGTGATTTTATATGTACTAGACTCCTGACAATTCATTAATTTTATATGTACTAGACTCCTGACAATTGATCCTGCCTAATTCTCTCCTAGATTAGAGTGAAAGATGGTTTATAGAAGAAATAAATTAACAAAAAGTGAGAAATAGAAAAGAAGGAGGAAGAAGAGGAGAAAGAAGAAAAGGATAGTAAAGAAAGAAATTGAGTCAATTAAAATTCAATTCCAAGTAACTGAAATCTAGTTGCATAATTTTCAGACTTTAAATTTAGAGTTAATATTCATAAATGGTCACTATTCTTCAAATTGAATCATGTGGGATACCTTCTTTTATATATACTAGCTCTCCATATTAACTGCTATATGAGAATATGTACATACAATTAAGAGTACATTTGGTTTCCATCATTCAACTAATATATGAACCTGTATGTAGTTTCAGATTGTAATCTCCTAGGGCAAAATATTAGCTGCCTGAAGTTATCTAAGGCAATGCTACTACCCCTTTTTCCCAGATGTGAATTAGTTTTGCTGTGTTTTATATTATTAGCAAAGTGATAACTTGTCACTCTCATCCTATAAATAAATTTTATATTAAGAAAAGAAACAAACAGGTTATATAATAACTGAGTTCAGCATTGAAAGTCCTTGATAATTATCAAATAGTTTAAGTAATTCAATTTTAAATTAAAAAATAAGGAATCATAGTATATATTTCAATCAACTATAACACTTGACATATGAAGTAGGGGCTTGGAAGAGTAAAGTTGAAAGTGAGGCTAAAACCAGGCTTTAATTTACCTGTATGAAAAAATCATAAACTGAAATAAATAAGGCTCATATTCTGCCAGCACTTTCCCCCTCAAATGTAGCCAGAGGCCAGAATTACCATGCTGTGCAGAACTATTCTACATGCACTAAGCCATAGGACTCTAGATTGTAACAATATTAGGACTCCATCTTGAAAAATGTTACTAAAAAATAATTCAAAATAGACAAACATCATCCTAGGTTCAGGAATGTGTACTTTATCCTAAGGAAATAATTTTGAATGGCCAAAAGAATTTAATAAATAATATTCATAATCAAAACAAATTAAAAACAACCAAATGTTAAGTAATAGATCATTAAATATATTATGGTACAAATATAATCTCTAATATTATGTAAGATATATGCTTATCTCAAAAAGTAATTAAGTGAAATGATACCCATAGTACAATAAATAGAAAGATGCAATGTTTTTTTTTTTTTTTTTTTTTTAAGAGAGAGAGAGAGAGAGAGAGAGAGAGAGAGAGAGAGAGAGAATATTAATATTTATTTTTTAGTTTTCGGCGGGCACAACATCTTTGTTTGTATGTGGTGCTGAGGATTGAACCCGGGCCGCACACACGACAGGCAAGCGCGCTACCGCTTGAGCCACATCCCCAGCCCCAAGATGCAATGTTTTAAAACCATATATATGTTATTGAAACATTTGGTAAAGCTATATACATAAAATTAGTTAAAACTGTAGTAACAATAGTAGCCACTAGATACTCTAGGATATGTTAACTTTTTTCTTTACCTAAATGTAATTTCTATTTTCTTATATTGCATGTGTTTTTTATTTTTAATTGTTTCATATTATATATATATATATATATATATATATATATATATATATATATAAATTATTGGGTTTATTTAGGCATAATTATACAAGCAGGGAATATAATTTACTCCAATTTGGTTCCCAGTATTTCCCCTTTTCCTCCTCACATCTCTCCTGCTGTTTTCTTCTATTTATTTATAGTTTTCTTTTAATTAGTGTATTACAAGTATACATAAAGGTGAATTCACAAGGTATATTCATACATGTTTGATCAGATTCATTCCACCATTCTTCCCGTTTCCTATCCCTTCTCCTTCCCTCTCACTTCCCTTTCTCTACTCCACAGATACTCTCTTCTATTTTCACTGGATTCAAGAAAAACACTGTTTTTTTTTTTTCTGAAATTCTGTTTTAGAAAAATACAGCATTTCAGGGTACCATAGTACACGTCTGTAATCCCAGTGAATCAGAAGCCTGATGAAGGAGGACTGCAAATTCGAGGACAATTTCAGCCATTTAGTGAGGCCTTAAGCAACCTAGTGGGACCCTCTCTCAAAATGCAAAATAAAAAGGACTGGGAATGTAGCTCAGTGGTTACATGCCCTTGGGTTCAAACGCCAGTACCTAAATAAATAAATTAATTAACTAAAAAGAAAATACAGCATTAAGTCATCATTTATAATTTAAAATCTATATTGAATTACACACAGACATTTTCCTGACCTTTCCCTTTTATATACTCTAATTTTTTTCTCATCTTCCTTGATAGACTTTATGCATATCTGAAAGAAGGAGGCCTTATCTTTTTTAACTTAAAAACCAACACACCAATTGCCACATATGAAGGGTAAATAAATATGACAACACCATTAAATAAAAATAAATGTTTGAATGTAATTTAAACAAAATGTAATTTAAACAAATGTAATTTAAAACAAAGAGATAAATTTTTTTTAAAATTTTTGAATATATAGAGGTCAATTTATATATTCACAGGGTATATCTATTTTCTTATATTTTGGGGGGGTAGGGAGGTACCAGGGATTGAACTTGGTGGCACTTGACCACTGAGCCACATTCCCAGTCCTGTTTTGTATTTTATTTAGAGACTGAGTCTCACTGAGTTCCTTAGTGCCTCACTTTTGCTGCCTAAGCCTCCCCAGCCACTAGGATTACAGGAATGTACCACCATTAATTTTTTTAATTTAATTTTTTAATGTTCCCTATATTTTTTATTTTATCTCTGCTACTGTTGAGTCAAAGAATAACTAAATTTCATGTCGTTTTAAAATAAGATCTGTCAAAAGCAATAGATTTTATATCAACAAGTGACAAAAGAAAAATTAACACTCAGAAATAAAAAAATTAAAATTATTAAAATATACAAACTAAGAAAATAAACATAAAATGGTAAAGTATAAATGCTTTTCTTCAAATTTTGCAATTCATCACTTCCAAGAAGGTTTAAATCTTTCTCTTTTGCTGCAGATGTAGGTCTATTATTTAGATAGGAAAAAAAAAATATCTTGTTTCCGTGCAGCTCTTGCTGTTCCTAATTCCTCAAGTTAATGCACTTGGCAGGGAGTGACTATTGCTTATTAATATAGTAAAAGGAATAAAAATTTTTCTTTGATATAGAAAAGCTATGTCTAAGGCTTTGTCTCCGTGAATCTAGAAGCAAAACAGAGAGAGCTCTGGAGGAAGGGAGGTAGGGAATGAAGAAAGAGCCAAGAGTGAAAGAGTGGAGAGAGACAGTGATCGATCAACCTATGAAATATTAGAGCCAGTTGTATGAACCACGATGGAGAAATGTGGCACTTGCAATGAAAAATAATATGAAGAAAAAATTTCCTCTGCACAGTATCTTTCTCAATATATAATTAAACAAAAGTTGCATGTCTGGGTTTATTATCAAAATGAGACAGGTAAAGGACAACAAAATACAAATACTTGAATGTTAATATAGCTTCTTTAACTTTACCCCCCTCCCCACACACACACACAACCCAAGTTAATTTTTGCTGTTTGGCCATTCTATTTAAATGAATGCAAAACAAAAAAAAATTATTGCTGAGAAAAATCCTTTATTACCATTCAATAATGAATAATGTTTATGAGTTTTGTAGCTCTAAATATACTTATTTTTGCCTTTCACAGGGAGCAACTGGATTTTCCTTTTTTGTTAAAAGAAGTCTGAAAGGGGTTATTTTTGTTAGATATTTATATTGTGGCCAGTATAAACTTACTTCATTTATTTACTAAATTTACTCAATTGTGTTTGTACTCCTGGTCCTTTGTCACTCTTTTTGTCAGGGAGTTACAGTATAGCCCAGCTGGTACCCCATATCTTTTTAAATTATTCTCTTCATAGCTGGTGCCCTTCTATTCCTCAGTCCTATTTGTCTCTCTTACAAAGACCAATTAGAATTTATAGCAGGAAGAGTCTATCCAGCTTCAGAAGCAAATTCTAGGACTATATGACATGTCACTTTTATAATTAGAATGGCAAGTATTAAGCTCTTCATATATGAACTGAGTTCTCATTTTTCACCAATTTTTATAATCTGTTTCTCTCTTGTTTTTATAATCTTTTTCTCTCTTGTTTCTCATTTTCAAAGTTCCTGTGTTAGTCACCTCTTCAAACTGGTAGTCCAATATAGTTATAAGGATTACCAGTCCCTATGAGTAAACCCATGTCCAAATCATACCTGTACTTTTCCATTATAGCTATGTTTGTACTTACTAATCTTGTGCTGTAACCTATTTTAGATAACTGTAATATCATCTAGAACTTCCTAGAGCTCTCATTCTTCTTGACTTGTCTTGAAGAATCATTATAACTTTGAACGGTGTACTTGTTAGTAAGGAGTTGCTAAGACATGTACTCAAAAGACTACAACAAACCTCTAAACTTGTAAAGCTAAGTGATTAAAACATGCTTCAATTCTAGTCTAACTTAATACTATTAACTCTCTCTCGCCTTCAGTTCTACTTGCATATTTTTTTCTACTTGTGTGTAAGATATATTTAATTGGAACATAAAGTGGAACTCCCTGAGTCACTCCATTTTTTCATTAAATGTTTTTGCTTTTTGACTATAAATTCTTAAAAAGAGAATTAAAGAAATGATCGACTCATTGACTGATTCACTCATCACTTAAGATGTAATTATTGAATATATTTTTGATAGGGACAGTGAGATTGAAAATATCAATGTAATCCTATAAACAGAAAAGAAAAACAAATCTTATTGTAGAATGATGTTTTAGGCTTATCAGTAATTTAAAGAAATGTTATTTTATGTAGCCAAGCTTCAAAAGAAACATTCACCTTGCAACAAAGGAAATTTTGGCTAACTTAAAAAAAAGAAAACAGTTAAGCCAATATTTTAATTTTGTTCCTTCCAGCCACTTAAATTGTATGAGTAGTTAAGAAGAGAAACTAAAAAAAAAAAATTACTACTTTTCTGCTTGCTTAATTATGCTCAAGTTTCCTTGCTTGATTACACTCACATTCAAAGCAATTTTGTTCATTTTATGAAAAGTGAATTCTAATTTTCCTGCATTGTTTAGTTAAAATAGTCTACTATGTGAGCTTCTTATTAATTCCTTCTTTGACAATGCTTTTCTTTAATAAACACTATAACTGTTCCATAGAGTTTTCGCTAACTTGTTTTACTATCACTATTTTCAATAGCAATTTCATTTAATTAGCTTTTTAAAAAAGTATCACTGTCCAAGGTTACAAGTGTGTAATTTGCCCTACTGGAAAAACAAAACCTATACTAGCATGAATCTTTTATAGAGGAAGATTATCATAGAAGCCTCTGGGTACCCATTCATGTCAAAGAGTTTCCAGATTACTGATAGAGCTTTGAATCTTATGTCTCTTTATTTTAATGACTACAGTTGTTACTTAATGAATTTTGGAAAGTTGAAAACAAAACCTCACAACAAAAAAAATAGCTAATTCAGGAAAATGCAGAGTTTATCACATGCTCAATAGGCTTATCTTCTCCAGGTATTGGTTACCTAGAAACGGAATATTTTAGGATTCAAAAGAAAAATTAACATTTAAATAATGTATTACCTTAGGAAACTCTTCTTTGCATGATGTTAAAAATTTAACATTATTACACACAGGTACATAACATGTTTTCTCTTTATAAAAATCAACAGATTGTGTAGGAATTTGGGGCAAAGCTCACATTAAAATCTCATTGAAACTTCCTATTCCCTTTCTTTCTTGTTGGCACTATTGTACCTTCATTTTCTTGCCAAATCTGTTGTTTCTTTTACTACCTCAGCTCTCACATCCTTAAAAGGATGGGTTCCGACAGTCTGCTATTCATCCCCCCTGCCTTTTTTTTCTTCCTCTTTCCTTTTTGTTAAGGTTCTTTCCCTTTTCTTGCAGAGGTTTAGCAAATTTCTTACAAAGATTGGCTTCAGCCCCATATTTCCATGGTGTGAGCTCCTAATTTAAGAGCAACTTCTGGGCCAGACTATCAGGACATCCCTCCATCCTCTCAGAATCAATCTATCCACAGCCAGTTCCTATTCATTTACATTATGGTGACAAAGATGTCAGTTACGCCATGGATCACATGCTGTCACTACAGAAATCAGCGCAAACAGCTGTGAAAGTGAATGCCAGTTACGGATGTGAGCATCATATTTACGAGCAGAAAAACGGAGTGTGGCTATCATACTAGAGGAATAAGGGAACACAGGCAGAGTTTAGTATATTAGGATGGTTCCCCAAGTATAAAGTGATTAATGCCTGCAATAAAAAGATAATTTTTGACTCTAGTAATAAGTGAATAAATTAAGTGAGGAAGAACATCAGCAAAATGTCAGAGAATTATCTTTGATGTCAGATAATTTTCTTTGGGCTGAATTGAGTTACCCCCAAAATTCACATGCTGAAGCCCTCATATCTAGTATCTCCGAATGCGACTATAATTGGAGATAGGGCCTTTTAAGAAAAGATTATTTTAAAATGAGGCCCTCAGGGTGGGTCCTAATCCAATTTGACTTGTAATAAGAACTGAAAATTTGATACAAAGAGATACCAGGGATGAACAATCCCAGAGGATAAGCCATGTGAGGATGCTCAATAAGATGACCATTTACAGAGAGAAAGGCCTAAGAAGAAACCAGACCAGCCATCACTCTGAGCTGTTGCTTCGATGTCACATTTTTTACTACTTTGTTAAGGCAACCCTAGAAGACTAATAATACCCACAGAAAAATCAAAGGAGATGAACAGTACAACACGATGAGTCCATTACATAGGACCCTATAGTTTAAATCACAGAAAGGGTGTAATAGGAATTGAAGCAGAACATTGCAGTCTATTTTTAATAATTTCTGTTGTTTATTATAAATTAGTCCTTCAAATAGTATCACAAATAATAATAAAACTCTATGTATAAAAAATAAATAGCACACTTCATTGTCTCCTTCTTAAATGTCCCTCTCTATATTTTCTTATTCTCTCATTCTCTGTACCTTCTCCACCTCCATATTCTTAAGAGTCTTTTTTTTTTTAATTTTTAACACAATACATGATAATTTTACATAGTTATGAGCTACAGTGTGGTGATTTGATACTTATATATAATTTATAATGATCAAATCAAGATGCTTAGGAGTTCCATCTCCTGAAACATTTATAATTCCCTTGTACTGGGAACATTTGAACTATTCTAGTTCCTCATGAAACATAATAAATTGTTGTAAACTATAGTCATTCCATGCTGCAAAGCACTAGAACTTATTCCTCCTGTCTACCCCTGTACTCTTATCTGATCCTCTTCTAGGCCAAGTTTCTTGAATAATTTGTTCATAAAATTAAATCCACAATCCTACTCCCTCCTCAGCACCTCAAACCAGTTTCTTATTACATAACTGTCCTAGCAGGACCTATCTGTATCTTCAGTGCTCAGGGCACTAACATTCAATAATGGGACCAGTTCTGAAGATGGAAGATGAGGTTCCATTCAACGGGTTTCTTTTCCCTACCTTCACCATATGTCATGGTTGATTTAAATGGTCAACTTGATTGGATAAAGAGATGCTGAAGACTAAGAGGCTTCTGGGTGTGTCAGTGAGACTGTGTCTAGGAATGATTGGCATGTGGGAGAGTGAAGTGAAGACCCTCCCTAAGTGGGGGCAGGACCATCCAATAACGTTGGAGGCTTGGATGAGAATGAAAGTTGAAAGAACAGAGAAGCTGCAGCAGATGCAAGCTAGATGCTTCTTGAATGGGGTCTTGATTGTTGCTGCGATTGCCTGAGGATGTCAGACTCTCACTCCTTCAATCTTCCAAAGTGGACTCTGCCAGTGATTCTCCAGGGAATCTCCAGAAGCCTTCAGTCTTGGACTAGGATAGCAACATTGATCCCTCTGGTTCTGAGGCTTCAGCATCTTGGACTGTGCTGCTACTGTTTCCTCCAGCTCTCCAGCCTACAGATGGCTATTGCGGACTACCAGCTTCTGGTTGTGTAAGCCAATCTAATAAATTCCCTTTTTATTATCATACTTCCTGTTGATTCTGTTCCTCTAGAGAACCATGACTAATACACCATTTTAACAAATTTCATCTAACAGAGATAAACACCACCTAATTGTTAATTCCAGTAGGCCTCATTTAATCTATTTCTCATTTAATTTAAGGTACATGGGCAATTCATTACTATTCCTCTATTTGTTGTTCTTTTTAACCCCTTAGAGAATAATATGTCTTCTTTTCTTGGTTCTTCTACCCCTCTGACTTACTGGATTATGCCCCCTTTCTGAACTTTATTCCACCTGTATTTTACACACATTGATCTTATTATACAGTCTGATCCTCAAACCAGTGCTTTTCTTAATCTAACTATCCCCTTGGATTTTCCCACATATTCTTGTGGTTTTAAGATAAATGTATGCTGCTTGCCCCCTTTTCCTTCCTGATCTATGCCAATATACAGTCCTAGCATCTTCCCAGAAAAGCAGGCTTATAATACAAATCTTTGCTGGACAACTCCTCCTGAGTGTACCTGTTGCATTTGGGACACATAGGCCTGTATCTTAAATGAAGCCACTACTATCTGCAAAATTATTCAGCTTAATACCTTGCAGTCAGCCCATGTACAACCACTGAGTCATCAAACCTGAAAAATTCATCTAATATTTCTTAAATGTGGTATTGTTTGTTTTGCTCAATTGGTACTCTTGAAAGTCTTGGAGATCTATTGCCTAGACTAATGCAACAACCCCTTAACTGGTTTCTCTAATTCTTATCTTGGTCTTTTACATCCATCTTCTGTACTGTTATGAGTAAGATAATGAAAATATCAATCTGACCACGACATACCCTTGTTGAAAGCTTCTGGACATTCTTACCCCAAAAGATACAAGTGCATACAAACATAACACAATGCATGCACTTCCTATTATGATGGCTTACAAGATCATACTAAAGACGGACCTTAAATATTCCTTTTGCCTGAGTTAACACTAAATTTGTGGAAGTTCTCCTGATCTTTTGAGGCTGTTTCATTTCTCTGACTTAGGGCACTCTGCTTTCTCTGTCATGAAGTCCTTCTCCATCTCAGACTAACTGCTTTCCTGTAAGGGCTTTTGATTTTCTTTTTCCAGATTTCTTCAGAGACACATTCTTGATGGATCAGGTGACATTCATATGTGCCATAGAATAGTCTTACCAAATTCAGTGTATTGGAATAACATGCTAGTTTTTAGATAAGGGGTATTTTATTTCAAATTCTATATACCTACCATGGAGTATTTGTATATGGCAATCTGAACTCATTCTGTATCAGTTATCAGAAATTATGTATTCATTGTATTATGAAGGCATATATTTTGGATTTCTATATTTTAAAATGAATTACTCACCATATTTATGGGGTCAACTGGTCCAATGCTGTTTACATAAACATCAGTTTCTATTACTGTGGGCCTCACTGCAAAACATCAATAAAGAGAATATTATCAGAAATTATCTTAAAGAAATCATAGTTTTAAATAAATCTTGATAACTCATGTTTTTATTATTTCAATCATAAAACATTCCTCATGATGAAATGTAGACACATTCTCTATTTCAAAAACATAAAATTTTTTCAGTTGAAAAATCAATGATTTATATAAAAAAATGCTTTAACTAAAAAATTCCCCTGTGAAAATAATTTAAATATAAAACATCTAAACCAGTAACCTAAGATAAAGTTTCTAGTGTAAAACATAATTAGATATTTAGAGCTACCTGAGATAAGAAAGCTAATTCACTAAAATATTTGCTAGATAATTAACTTGTAGAATTTTGAATTAGGAGGTATGCTAGAACCTAAATAGTATGTAACTCTCCTTATTGCCTACCTATAGTGTTCTGCTAAATGTTTAACAAACTTGCTCACAGAGAGGTGAAAAAAATGCACTAATTTGTAGTTTTTACTGATTTCAAAGTTGCAAATACTCCCTCAATGCCTGATTAAAGATATCAATATGAAATCACGGAATTCAGAGCTAGAATAATATATGGTTACATGTCTATTGTGAACCAGCAAGAACCAGTTGTAGCATACATTGGAATTTGTAATATAGCTATTAGGATTAAAGGACATAATGTCTGTAAAGAAATCACCTCCAGGTCTAACTCATATGATCTTAATAAATATTTATGCATACCCCCTTCCTCCCTCCCTTATTAGCAACATTCTTTTAGATTGGTGATAGCAAATTCCAAGGTTCCAATGTAAGGCACCTATTTACTTAATTCTCAGTTATTGTACAGGCATCCCTATGGACCTTATCTATTGTGCATTGTATGTAACCATTAGTATTTTTCCAGTTAGTCTTTAAAAGGCACATTCAATACGTTTATATTATATCAAAATGTGTACAACTTGTCAGGTTTGTGAACACTTATCAAATGATATAGTTAACAAATATCCACAGCAGTGCCTTATTTGATGGTGCTCTAGACTTCTTGAGATCAATGAGATTTTTGGGTTCTGTTTTGGTTTACATGTGAGGTGTCCTCCAAAGATTCATGTGTGAGATAATGCAAGAAAGTTCAGAGATGAAATGATTGAGTTATGAAACTCTAAACCTAATCAGTGCATTAATCCATTGAAATGGATTAACTGAGTGGTAACAATAGGTAGAATGTGGTTGGAAGAGGTAAGTCACTGGGGGCCTGCATTTGGGGTATATGTCTTGTCTCTGGTGAGCAGAGCACTGGCTCTCTCGCTCTAGCTCTCTCTCTCTCTCTCTCCTTTCTTGTTGCCATGTCTAGAACTGTCTTCCTCTGCCATGCCCTTTGGTCTTGATGTTCTGCCCCACTTTGAGCACAGAGCAATGCAGTTACCATCTACCAACTGAGACCTCTGAAACCATGAGCCCCAAATAAACATTTCTTCCTTTACATTGTTCTTTTTAGGTCTTTTGTTCACAGTACTGAAAAAGCTGACTAAAACAGATTCCTTTAATGAAATTTACCTGAGTAATGGTGATTTATACCCATATATTTTTCTGTTTGCTATGAAAAACATTTTCACATAATTTCTATTACTCCCTTGATGATCACCACCCAATAAGATACCAAGGATTCATTTTCTAATTCAGAAAATGCTTGTTAAGGAAGGATATAAAGCATTTACAAGGTGAACCACAAGAAGACGAGCATTTCAAGAAGATGATCTGTCACATATTTCACAAAGAATTTTATAAAGAGAAAGGTAAATGAGATAAAGCAAAAAAAAAAATACCTTGTAGGTTCAAATTTTCTGGTATTACAGTAGAGTTTTAATTACATTTGTTCAATTCCCCTTGCTGAATTGTCTGTATTCTCTTTTTGGTCTAGTATTTATCACTTATAATTCAGAGGTTGCGAATGACCTGGCAGGATATATCTCCACCTTTAATACATGGCCCAATCTGCCTGTCTGAATGTTTCTGCAGCCCTATTCTCTCTATTGGTTATTTTCCAATCTGGCACAGTTTCTAAGCTACCAAAGCTCCATGGTAAAGAGACATTTTGCAAAATAGTACTTACATGGCTTTAAAACAATATTTATTTTTACCCCTTGCAATAAAAAAAAAAAAAAACACTTCTTTTAGGAAAACATACATTACATAATGACTTTTTTTCCCTCAGACAAAAAAAAATTCTTACATGTTATACATATTTTATTAACTAGAAATGTGTTTTTAAAAATATTTTTAAAAACAGTTTCAGTATGTGAAACTAAGCTTTCATACTTTTACAATAAATGAAAAGGTAACTCACCCTGCTAGTCAACCCTTAGATGATGTAAATAAAAGGATTTTATAATTTAACTTAGGTTGATGATATTTTCTGAGATGAGTTGTTTTAATTGTTTGCTACATTTTTTCTGACAAGTTATACATTGTGGCCAATTAATATCTGTAATTAAGCTAATTTCAGCTACTGGTTTTTCCAAAAGCCAATTAAAAATACTAAAATAGGTATTTTAATTTCACTTACATAAAGCAATTATAACTGAGGTAAGCGCATACCATTCTTACATAGATTTTTTTTCAAGTATACTGATGAATCAACAATATTAAGTTCCTGATTTTATTGCTCAATACTCAGGGCTGAATACTGTTTACATTGAGAAATAAATGATTCTTGAGGAAATTTTTAGTTAAAGGACATATTTGTCATATTTACAGAGCAGAAAGTTTGGTAGGAGAGTTACCCTACTTTCTGGATATCAAAATCTCCCAGCTAACTATAGGATGAAGCTACATATATCATAAAACCCTTAATTCTGGCCTTAATATATGAGCTACTTAGCAATGGGGATATAATCAACATGAAGCAACTGCACCTGGGCTGGGACAGTAAGTTCAAGGTCGAACACTGCTATCAATAAAGAAGATACTCAATTAGCAATCATTAAATAAATATATGTTTGCAAAGTATGAATCATGTTGTTATTTTGTAACCTATTTTATAATTTTATGCTGCTGGCCTTTGATCTATATTTTAATCTGCATGCCCAAAAGTTGAGGAAGAATAAAGTTGAAAGTAAAACAAAATATCCCAGATTAATTTTGAAACTATTGCTGGTGATTTTATGCAACAAAATATATAATTAAGAGAAAACCAAAAGAAATTTGTAACTGCTCCTTAATAATGAGTCCTTGTCACTTTGATTGACTAAGGGTATGAATAATACTGTGGGTAAAACTAAAATTAAAGCTTCTTAAAAGGTGAGAAGATACCTTTTCTCAGTACTATGATTTTTTTTTTTTAGTATAAAGTTTGTTCAACTGCAGGATCTTCATGATGTTCAAAAAGGAAAAACACAATATTTTAATTCAAAACTTGAAAAATGCAACTGAAAAGGAATTGTCATTTTAGGACTATTTAATGATGTCTTGAAAGTAGACACAGACTATGTTTAATTCATCAATACACAATAAGATCAAAGATCTTTCTTTGCAGTAGTGTAACAATGAGTCAAAAACCCATGTACTGCTACAGCAAATTACATTTTTTTTAATATATAGAAGGCAGATAGAGATGACATTAGATCATTTTTGCAAAACCTCTTTCTGTGCTATGATTTAAGTACTTTGCTTTAAGAACACCAGCAGAATGTAAGTAGATAAACTCCCAGAGGGAGTGAGTAGATAGAAAGAATAGAGTCACAGTAACTTGAGCATCCACAGAATAGGATGAGGAAGAAAAACTTTAATATATTAAAGAAGAAAACAGTGAGACCAATAAAATTTCCACATTTGGTTAGTCCGTAACTAAGGCACAACTGAGGACAACCAATCCTTGATGTGGATAATTGGCTTATCAATAAGAAAATATAAATATTTTAATTTTTTTCCTCAATCAATTTAAACATGTTTTCTTAGTCACCCTACTACGATCTTTTTAAGAAATTTCCAGCCAGTTATATAGCTTTTTGGTAATGTTTACTTATTAAAATAAATAAGGTCAATTAAAATTTCTAATCATAAGGAACAGTTTTACAGTTTTTATTTCTTATCATCCAAGAATAGTTGTTAAAAATAAGTAAATAAATAGCTCCACTAATCTAGATATTATAGATATTATAGTTACTCCTTCAATGTATGTTATTTCATTCAACTCATATATTGACAGAGATTAATCAATACATTTCAGTTCTTAAAACATCTCAGTCTGATTTATCTATCAGAATTATATTGAGTGAATTATACTGATTTAGTGAAATGAGTTGGGAATCTCTATTTTTCCACTTACTAAAAGTTATTTTATAAGATTTATATTACTTCTTTCTTTCATATCTGATAAAATTCACTACTGGAGAGGAAAAAAAATGACTATTTCTGACCTGGATCCTTAGCCTTGAAATACATTATTGGGACAAGTGAAAACTGAACATTAGTATTCAATGGTAGTAAATATATCAATATCATCTTTCTGGTTTTGATGGTTGTACCACACTTATATGAGGTTAAAATAAACAAATTTAAAATAGAAATCAATAACAATAAAATAGATCTTGAAAATTCCCCCAAATATTTATAAGTCAAGCAATATTTAAAAATAATCCATGAAGCAGAAAGAAATTTAAGGAAATTTTTTTTCACAAAATATGAAAGAATGAAAGCCAAGTTATGAGTTAGTAAAATTGACCAAAAAATTCAAAAACATTAAAATAAATCTTTATTTGCTTAAAGAAAAACCTGTGTTTATTAAGGAGATTGAATTTATAACCAAACATCTTCCAACAAAGAAAATCCAGACCAACATCACAGTTTACAATCATCTCACTGGGATGAGAGAAAAACCTGAATAAGGGCTGGAAGGAAACAATAAGGAATTTAGTTCAACATTCAACATGCAACTTCCCCTGAAGGTATTTGCTAATTCCTGCAGTGTTCATGTGTATGATGTGATGCTGACAAACCAGATATAAATGGTGTCTAAGCATTTACAATAATGTGGAGGAAATTCAACTGTTTCAGGGATAACTGGACAATCAAGGTGTGAGGTTTCTGGTACCAACCTTAAGCTCGCAGTTGAGACAACTCAAATGACTATTCCTTAGGAGAAAGAGAAACTTTACAAAGAGTATGTTCTCCAGTCACAATGGAATTAAATTAAGTATCAGTGATAAAATAAAACTAAATAAAAGCCCAGTTATCAAAACTAAGGAATATTTATTTGACTAATCCATGTCCCCAAGAAGACATTACAAAGGAATAAAATATGAATGGTTAAAGCAGTGCTTAAGGAAATTCATATAAGTTTCTTAAACCCCATCTTCCAAAATCACACAGAACAACAAAAAATGGAAAAATAAAAGTACACAAAAATTATATCCTCAGCGTGGCTTGAAGACAGAAGACCCAAATTTCCAAAAGACTATCTATAAAAAAGTAAAAAGGGGCTGGAGATATAGCACAGTTAGTAAAGTGCTTGTCTTGCATGCACAAGGCCTGGGATTCAATCCCCAGTACTACCAAAAATAAAAAATTAAAAAGTGAAAAAAAGAAAATCAAATGCTGGCAAGAACTCTCTCTACGACTTTTTCATCAACACTGCAGACTGAAATAAAGTGTGCAGAAGAGAGAAAAAGGGAGTCAGCAATAGGCCTGTGATATATCTAAAAGGATCACTAAAGAGAAGAAGCATATTGCCAATTTGAAAATATTTAAAAATATGTTCCAAGACCAGAACAAGAACTAACAGAAAAGAAGTATATAAATGTGTGTGTTATGAAAGAATAGTCTTCAAAACAAGATGTTTCAATATGATGTTAACTATGAGTTTGCTACATACACCTGTTATTATATTGAGGTATGTCCTTCTATTCCTAATTTGTTCAGAAGTTTTATCATGAAGGGATGTTGAATTATATAAAATGCTTTTTCTGTATCTATGGATATGATCATGTGACTTTTCAGTCTTGATCTTATTTATGTTACATATTACTTTTATTGATTTTGCATGTATCAGATTATCCTCACATCCCTGGAATGAAACCAACTTGATCATGGTGTGTGATCTTTTCGATGTGATGTTGAATATGCAACATTTTGTTGGTGATTTTTGTATCTGTGCTGATTAGGGATATCAATCTACAGATTTTTTTTTTTTTTACTGTTTTGTCCTTGTCAGGGTTTGGTATCAGTTTATGTTGGCCTTGTAGGGTGAGTTTGGAAGAGTTTCCTCACTTTCATTTCTATGAAATTATTTGGAGAGAATTATATTAGTTTTTCATTAAAAGTTTGAAAAAAAATCTGTGGTAAAGACATCTAGTCTGAGTTTTTTTTTGTTGTTAGAGACTTTTTATTACTTATTCATCTTTGATTGTTACTAATCTATTTAGATATGTTTATATCTTATTCATTCAATTTCAGTAGGTCCTATTCATCCAGGAATTGTCCATTTCTCCTAGATTTTCCAAATTAGAGCATATAATTTTTCCAAATTACCTCTAATGATTTCTCAAATTCTTCTTGTTGTAATGATGTCTCATTTTTCATCTCTAATTTCATTTATTTGAGTCTTCTCTCCATTTTTGGTTGGTCTAGATAATGATTCATCTTATTTTTTTTTTTTTTTCCAGTGCTGGGCATCAAATTCAGGACCTTGGACATGCTTAGAAAATGCTCTACCAATGAGCCATATCTTCACACCCAACTTTGTTTATCTTTTTAAAGAACTAACTTATTATTTCATTGATGCTTTTTATTGATCTTTTAGTCTCTATTTCATTTATTTCTGCTTTGCTCTTTATTTTTTCTTCTATTTGGGGGGAGGGTTCACTTATTCTTGCTTTTCTAAGGTATTGAACTACATTCATTAGGTTATTTATTTGAAATTTTCTATTATTTGATGCTGGCACCAGTTGCTCTAAATTTCCCTCTTGGTGTTGTTTTTTGTGTATTCTACAGGTTTTGGTATGCAGGAAATTGATGAAACTGGAAAGTATCATGTTAAGCACAAACCACTATGTAAAAGTAGAAAAGAGATTACTAGAGTCTAATCCTAGGTTTTAGAGGGTCAGCAGAAGTGGGAAGAGATGAAAGTGGCAGCAGATGCAGAAAGAGTGATGGACATGATCGATGCACATGTATTCACATATGAAAATATTACAGCAAATCCCACTAATATATAAAACTGATACATTAGTATTTATAACAAAAAAATTTTTTCTGAGCAAAGATAAATATCAAAAAAATCCACTTTAGAAATTGTATGGTAATGGGAAAAAGAAACAAAGAGAGGTGGATTTTATGCTCCTGCAAAAACATAATATGCACCTATCAGAGAACACACACCACCATAGCAATATATCCATGAGGGCTGAGGTTGTGGCTCAGTGGTAGAGCATTTGACTAGCATGTGTGAGGCCCTGGGTTCGATTCTCAGCACCACATATAAATAAAATAAAGGTACATTTACAACTAATATATATATATGTATATATTAAAATAAACATATCCATTCAAAGGATCCAGGCTTTCTTATTATGGCGTAAGAGCATGAATCAACTAATAATCTGACAAAACACCTATGAATCACAAAATAAATGATAAAACTATTATTACAAAGTAAGAAAACAAGATCCAATACAAATCAACCATGGAAAAAATCCCCAAAACACTTTTCTTGTCAGCGTCCTATAGAAAACTGCTCTAAATGGTTAAATGTATTTAAACATGCACTTAGGGACAGAAAAAAAATGACTTCAAATCAATTTTAGAAAGCAACAAAGAAGAATATACTTTCCTGACCCCTTAAACAAAAATGCAGAAATGAATAGAGAATTGATTAAATGTAGGAAAGAAAGAAATGGAAAAAAAAGATAAAATTACAAGATGACTGACAATCAATACACACACACAAAAAAAATGTAGTAATAGGCAGGAAAAAACTAGAGCACATAGATGTGAAAAACATAAGTCAGAAGACCAGAGAACATGTGGTGTAAACACAAGTAAATCAGAGTGTGATTAAATAGTTTTTAGTTAAATCCATGAAGAAAACCAATATAATAGCTTGCAACAAATGTTAAACCCTGAAATGCAAAATAAATCAATAAGTCAATAAGTAAATATTTCCTAGACTAGAAAGAAATCCTGAAATTACATTATGAAAAGAATTAGAAATTTGGAAAAAAAGATTACCCAAGTTAAACAACTTGAGACATATAACTATAAAACTACTCAGTTGAAATAAAAAGAAAAATGCCAAAGGTAACAGGACTAAGCAATTGGATGGATATGAGACTTCTCAAAAATAACTCGACAAAGCAAGTCACCAGTGAACTAACATATTGAAAAGAAACTGCAATCTGTATTTGGGGTAAAAATGGGAGTTCATAACCCACTTGAATCTAATGTATGAAATATGATATGTCAAGAGCTTTGTAATGTTTTGAACAACCAATAATAAAAAATTTAAAAAAAGAAACTCAGTGATAAAAAGCATAAATCAAGGGTTTTGTATCCAGCCAATCTGTCCTTCAAGGATCAAGTTCACAGAAAAATAATTTTCAACATATAAAAATGTGAAAAATCTACTCAAGGAAGAAATGACTGAAAAAACTTCAGGAAAAAAAGACTATTTATGAAAATTTTTAACTAGTTGATGCAGATTAAAGACTAAAAGATTAGCACAAGGATGTAAATCTAATTTGTAAATATGTATTATGAGAGAGAATAAAAAATTATGCAATAGAACTGTTAATAA
This sequence comes from Marmota flaviventris, assembly GCF_047511675.1. Taxonomy (NCBI): domain Eukaryota; kingdom Metazoa; phylum Chordata; class Mammalia; order Rodentia; family Sciuridae; genus Marmota; species Marmota flaviventris. The sequence continues at coordinate 36,991,569 of NC_092504.1, forward strand.
ATATTACCAGTTGGCACTAAAAATATCCATTTGTATATGCTATTATTATGGATAGAATCTGGGATGTCCTCCCAAAGACTCATGTGTTGATCACTTGATCACCAATGCAGCAATCTTCAGAGGTGGGGCTTTTGTGAAGTGATTGGATCATGAAGGCTATGACCATATCAGTAGATCAATCCACTGAGAGATTAGTAATTTTATGTCATTTTTGGTAAGTGTTGAAACCTTCAGAAGGTGGGCATAGTTGAGGAGATAGGTCACTCGGGGTACTCTCTGGAAGGGTATCATTTGTCTCCATCTCTTTTCTTTGTCTTTTTCTTCCCAGTTACCAAGATTTAAGAAACTTTCTACCACAGCCTTCCACCATGTTCTGCCTCATCTCAGGCCCAAAGTAATAGAACCAGCTGACCATGAACTGAAACTTCTGAAAGAGCCAAAATAAACATGTCTTTCTTTAAGTTGCTTTTGTTAGGTATTTTGGTCACAGCAACCAAAGGAACAGAGGTATAATAATATATTTTGAATACTTAGGGAATTAATAATTAACAATAAAAAGTAAGTACTAGAATATAAAATGAACATCGATCAATCAATAGTCCTTGATATATGGATGAGAAAACATTACTTGCAGTGAAAAAAATAAAATTTAATACTTACGAATAAGTTTAAGAAATGTAAGAATCTGTGTGAAAAAATCTTTTAAACACTGCTGTAAAACACAAAGTAAATATGAAGAGATGGAGATAGTCTTGGTTCTTATATTAGACCACTGAATGCCATAAAGATGTCTGTCATTCCAAAGTCGATTTTTCAAAATATAATACAATGATACCACTTTATTATGAGGAACTAAGCTTGTTGGCAATAAAGTTGGTTTATAAAAATATAAAAGGATAGCCAGAATAAAACTGAAAAAGTAAATAAACCATTGAATTTCTATCATTAACAAAGTATGGTAGCACAAATAACTCAGTAAATATCAAATAATGCAGGCTAAGATTGATTTTTTAATAAATGATGCTGAGTCAATAGAATAGTCATTTAGAAAGGATAAAATTAGATTTAGATTTCACACTGAGAACAGTTATAGACTCCAAATAGTTGATGGAACAAAAAATAAAAGCATGCAAACACTAGAAAGGAACATGGATGAATTCCTCTTTTACTTCAGTATAGTATAGAAAAGATTGACAAGTCTGAATATATAATAAGAAGAAATAAACAAAAATCTTCTATAAACAAAACCAAAGGACAACTGAAAAACTGATGGAAAATGTTTGCATAATATATCACAAAATAAGGGTAAGCAATACTGAATTAGTTTTCTAGGGCTGTGGTTAGTGTTATCAAATATTGGTAGCTTAAATATACACTGATTTGTTATTTCATGGTGAATGCCAAAACCAAAAATCAAGGTTTGCAATCCCTCTGAAAACTTTTGGGAAGAATCTATTCCAATTTCTGGTAGTTGCAGTAATCCTCATTTCTCTGCAGACTACTTTTATGTCTCTTTCTCCTCTACATGTCTGCCTTTGTGCATGTGTTTCCTACCTTTATGTATTCTATCCTATAAAGATTCTTGTAGTTGGATTTAGGGCCCTCTAGGTAATTCCAAATGATTTCCTAATCTCAAAGTCTTTAATTCCATTTTATCTGCAAAGATCATCCTTCCAATTAAAGTTACATGCACAGGTTTTGGGGATTAGGACATGAACATCTTTTATGGAGCCCACTGCATTCCGTTTGTGTGTGTGTGTGTGTGTGTGTGTGTGTGTGTAAAAACTCAAATATCCATTGAAAAATAGGAAATAAAAGTGAACATAAAATTTCCAACAGTGATATTAAATTGGAATTCAAACATAAAACATTATCTCTCACTTACAATTAGAGAAAACACAAATTAAAACAGCAATGAGAAACCACTTCTCAGCTCTTAGGATTGCCCAAACTGAAGGCTAAGACAATATGTCCTGATGTTGGGACTGCTGGGAAACAGGAATCCTCATATATTATAGATAGAAATTAAAAATGGCATAAGACTTTGGGAAAATAATTTGTCAACTGATAACGAGAAAAACTAAATATGCATATATATTTTCATGCATACAAGGTCTAGGAATTTAGCATGAATTAAGTGTCCAACAATATTAAAACATATACACACATTCTTGGTATTTGCAAGCTATTGGAAACAATCATTCATAGAAGAATGTTTGAATAAGTCATGATTCCACATGGGATTACAATGCATATAAAATATAACTGTATTTACTTGTTTGTGCAAATGAATACAGAGAGTGCAAACTAATGACCTTAATTAGCTCATTATAGAAATAAAAACAAAATAGAAGGAAAATTAGGACAGAGACATTGCACAAATTATATATTCACTTATGATTCTGAATAAAAGCCATGATAATTCCCCATGCATATAAAAATAATTTAAAATAACCATAATGTGGTATGAGCTGAAAATTAAATATCATCAGTAACACTTGGATCAAACTGTGTTAAAAATGAAGAACATAATAACACTGGAAGGAAGGTTGAAGGAAGAGTAACCTGATTAAATTTGGGGAACGGTATTCTGACTATATTCTATAAAACAAAAGATAAAATCAATCGTACATAAATATTTTATTCATTAGTTAACTTGTCTTCATAATTATGTATGATATACAGTGATACATTAAGTTCTAAAACTATATTATTTATTTATTAGAATTGAGCAAATAGGATACAAGAGAGTCAAGTTCTCATGCTGAAAAGGGGAGTTACAAATATGGAAATGATAAAGGCTGGAATGAATCCTGTGGTGTTTGAAATGGAATCAGAGCTATCAGTTCAAATTCATGATTCATGGTATACATTCAAAAAAAAAAGAGAAATAGAGATGCCTCTTAGTGTGTAGAGCACATTTTATTACACAATTCTGTCCACCAAGAGGGTCACATAGCAATGACACTCAGTTTTAATGAATGAAATAAACTCTTAGATCTTGAATTCCAAATATCATTCTTAAAAGGTGGGAGGGTTGGGGGAAGTCTAAGTATTCTAGGAGAAATAGTGAGCTGTATTGATGGGTCAAGATAAATCTGGAGGGTCTGATGTACTGAAAGACAGCAGGAGCTTAGAAAATAATAGAATGTGTGCAAGGACCTAGGAACTAAATTGTAGGAGGCTCCAGAGGCTAAATCTCTAATAATGTATAACCACATAAATAGATTAATGGTGTATAAATTACAAAATAAAACAAGTGTTCATGAGTTTTTAATGATGCAAATATGTAAATGGAACAGAAAGTACAGCTCTTCCTTGTGGTAGAAGTACAATTAATACAATGATGGCAAACAACAGAGTAATAAATGTCACATATAAGAAACACTGGTGAACACTCAAGCAGTGGCCAAGAGTACACTGAGAAACATTTGCACCACAGTATCTCCTCTAAATATATTTAAAAATCAAAGAGGTAAAAATAAGTATTTCCAGTAGAGAAATCCAAAAGAAGCCATAAACACATAATCAAATTAACGTCACAAGGAGTAAAAAATATATTTACACATGGATTTCCTGCAGTAACACACTGAAAGGGTAGAACATCACTGTGGTATTCTTGTTAAAATGCCTAATCTCATCCTCATAATAAAAAACATCAGAAAAACTCAAATTCAGAGCCACTCAACTTGCCAGTACTCTTTGAAATTATTATAGTCATTAAAAAAAAACAGAAAAATTAAAGTTCATGTACAGATACTACATTACTCAGTGTAGAATTTATTTTCAAATAAAATGATTTAAGCAATCTAGTGGAAAAGAAAATTAAATGAAAAGAGATTGGCATAATAAACCAGACATTATAAAACAATTAAATTTAAGATAATTGTTTAACACAGGAAATTGAAAAAGTCAAAATTTGTTTCTGTGAAAAAATAAAATTAGAAAAAAATTCAAGATTAATTCACAAATGATGGAACAGATTACTAATAACAAATAACAAAGAAAAAACTCATAATAAGATTAAATATGTCCCCAAAATAATGTAACTATTCAATACTAGTAAATTTGAAAATTTTAGATTAAATTCCTTATAAAGTTTAACTTGTTGCAATTGAGAAAAGAAAAATATTAAGCTCACATATTTTATATATATTTAAAATAATGAACTGTTAAAAATCTTTCCCCCAAATCCCTCTAAGCCAACATGACTCTGACAAATTCAGTTCAATTTTCAATACAAAAAAAACAAGAGCAAACAAACAAAGAAACCCAGGACAAAATCAGAATTGGCACAAAACCAGAATTCTTTTAAATATTTAAGGAAGAAATAGCATCCATCTTAGATAAACTCAGAGATAAAAAAGGAGGAAACACATAACTAGTATATGCTTGTACAATTTGATTCCAAAAGGAAAAATACATTGTAGAAAATAATATCATATTCCTCATGAACATACAGAATTTCAAAGCAAAATATTACCAAATTGAACCTATTGATAAATTTTAAAAGTTACTATATCAGAATCAAACGTCATTTACAAAAGGAATGAAAATTTTAAAATTGAAAAATTATTTATTTCATGAACAGTAAATAGAAATAAAAAGCAAAATATGACCAATATGATTACTTCAATCCTTGCACAGAAAGTATTTGAAACATGAGGTTTGGGGGTGTCTAACAAAATAAGAACAGAAGGTAATCACCAGAGAATGGTTTAAAAAAGAAGCCCAGAGCAAACGTCATACTGACTAGTAAAATATGAATTGCTTTCTCTGATATAAGAAATAAAAATATTCAACCTTGTACTTTAATCTTACTCAGAACAGTATGGTATGAAAATGTATGATTTTTGAAATAAAGAAGCAAAACATTCACTACTTGCAAAAATAGTCACTATTTTCTACCTTATAAAAAGTTCAGTGGATGAGCTGGGCAATGTAGCACAGGCCTATAATCTCAGCAACCCTGGAGGCCAAAGCCTGAAGCAGGAGGTTCACAAGTTCAAGGCTAGCCTGGGAAATTTAGCAAGAGCCTGTCTCAAAATAAAATTTTAAAAAGAGCTGGGTTGTAAATCAGAAGAAGAACACTTCTAGGTTCAATTCCCAATTGAAAAAACAAAATCCACAGGAACCCAATAATAAGTAATTAAAATTAATAAATTTAGCAAGGCTTGAGATCAGAGTAAATATGAAAATAGTCTACTCTGTTGGTGCATACTAAAAACTAAAAATTAGAATATACCTTTTTTAAAGAACCCGTTCATTCTTGCATCAACCTCCAATTATATACAATTAAATCTAACAAAAATGCTAACACTATTAATGAGAAAATAATTTAGAAAGTTAAATCTATAAATAGAAAAAAAATAGAATGTTCAGGAATTTGGCATGGCAAAAGTTCAATATGGTAACGATTCCAATTTTTATTTTGTTGACTACAAATTTAATCCAATTCAAGAAAATCTTTGTTCATTTATGTTTGTCTGTCTTAAACCATTATAGAGGAAAACTTACAAGTTAATTATGTTATAAAATTTTTACAAAATCACAATGAAATGAGAGTAATAACTAGTTAGTCTCTTGAATAACTAGTTGACTACTTCCACTTAAGGTGTCCTCAAGAAAAGGTTAATCATGGAATCTGGGTGTGGCATGGAATCTGGGTGTGGTGGCACATTTTTGTAATTCCAGGAACTCAACAGGCCCTGTGTCAACATAAAACTTAAAAAGGTTTGGGGTAATAGCTCAGTGGCAAAGCACTCTGGGGTTCAATTGTCAGTTCTAACAAAACAAGAACAAACAAACAAAGAAACCCACAACAAAACCAGAATTGGCATAAAACCAGAATTCTGAATTATTTTCAAACATTGACTCTTTTATGAAATACTGCTCAGTATTTCAGAAAGTTCTATCATAACTGTGAAGTAGCACTTTTAAGATAGTAGTTATAAAATAATTATGTTGTAAATGTTTGTCTTTTGTCTTACCCAAGACTGTAAACTTCTGAACAGTGACTATTTCAACCAATAACCTTCAAACTCAACATGGCCTCTGACATACAGGAGATACTCAAAAGAATATGAGATAAATGTTTTAAATAGCATCAATGAAGATATTTTTCATACTCATCAAAATCTCTGAAGAAAACTCAAACTTACCTCCTATGTCTGGACGAAGTTTATTGTCATAGCCTTGAAGCAATGAGTTGAGAATCTGTGTGATATCTCCTTCATGAATTTTTGGTGCCAAAACCCATGTTTTGTTCACTGTTAAATCTTCATCATCTTCGTCATCTGCTTTATCAACACTAAATAGTTCAAAGAAAAATTGGGGTGATAGAAATTTTAATCAAAAAGTTTATATAAAGAATAGTTTTAAGATTATTTTAATTGCATAAAGAAGTAGTAATAGGAGAAAGAACATTACAGAAATGTTGTTTCCAGTAAGACTAGTGCCTTTATCTTAAGAGGTATCTGATATAATAATATTTGAAAATTAAGAATTTGGTGCCAAAAATATAAGGTGCAATATTGATTTCAATGTTAATGTGAATCTTTACTCTCACAACTGCTATTAAAATTCACAAAAACTACAGGCTAAAAATATGAATCATGTCCCCTAGATTTGTGTAGTACCCTTAATCTACCAAACCCTAAAACAAAAAGTAAAAATTAGTGGAAAGGTCATAATAGCCTAGTAGAATATATAAAAATGCATGTATATAAAAGTATAAGGAGGCCGGGCGTGGTGGCCTGTAATCCCAACAACTCAAGAGGCTGAGGCAGGAGGATCATGAGTTCAAAGCCAGCCTCAGAAAAAGTAAGGTGCTAAGCAACTCAGTGAGATCCTGTCTCCAAATAAAATATAAAATAGGTCTGGGATGTGGTTTACTGGTTGAATGTCTCTGAGTTCAATCCCCAGTACACACACACACACACACACACACAGACACACAGACATATATACACACACACACACACACATTAAGGAAAGATGCAGGAAGAAACATTTGAAGGAAAAAAAAATTGAAGCATACACTCTCATGTTCCTGCTCTTTCAGTTTAAATGGGGGGGAAAAAAAAACAGAATATCTTATTCCAAGAATTTTGTCAAAGATTACATGATCATCAGATCACAAGTGAATGACTCATCCTCTGCACATATTCTTTTAAAGGACAGGAAGAATATATTTATCAAATTATAAAATTAGAAGAAAGGACCAAGAGATCCAATTACCCCCTGCCTTTATTTTGTATATGAGAAAACTGAAAATGAAAGGACAAATCTAAAACTGAGAAAAAAAACAAAACAAAACTGATTCCCCAGCTAATAGTCCCTGCTGCACCTGTGTACTTATCAAGTGTAAAGATTCAGCTTAATTCCAACTTGTGGTACAAATACGCAGTAATGTAGATATTAATTTAGGAGTCATCAAATGTAGCAATTTTTTTTATTACACGTGAGAAACCTCACCCTTATTTAAGAAATATTATCCTAGACTTAGAATACACCCTCTTTTAGTAAATCTCTAGTGCCCCAGTGAAAAGGGCCCAAAATACTAAATGTGAACATTGGGAGAATCAAATAAATCTGTATTCCACTAGGTTGTTTACATATATTTCATGGATATATTCAAGTATATTCCAGTAGTAAATATCCAACCCTTTTCTTAATATTTTTAGTTGGTCTTCTACACTATCCATTCAGATCTCTTCTGATTTAGACCTACACATCTTAGGAAATGCAGCCCTATCTCCTTTGATCCTTACTAGGTATTGCTATAGTTTGGATCTTAAACGTCCCCTAAAGGTCTATGTGTTAAGGTTTGGTCCTCAGCCTGTGGCACTAGCGGAGGTGGTGGAAAATTTAAAAGGTATGGCATGGTGGGAGAATATTTAGGATATTGGAAACATGCCTTTGAAGGGAATGGTGGGACTCCATTGCCTTCTTCCTCTCTCTTTGCTTCCAGGATGCCACGGGGCAAGTAGCTTGCTGCCATGCCACTAGTCCAAAAGTAATGAGGTCAGCTGACCCTGGGCTGAAACTTCCCACAATGTGAGCCCAGTCAACCTTTTCTATCTGTAAGCTGATTATCTCAGATATTTGTTAAGTTTGAAAAGCTGTCTAACCCAGGTATTAACAAAGTAATGAAAACATAATTTTAAAGAATTTACTCTCATTTCATCTTTGCAATAATTCTATAATTATTATCAACAGATAAGGGTATGTCTTATTTTTCTCCATGTCAGTCCCCTCACTCCTGTCCGGGAATTATACTTCTCACTTCTCACACCACTAACTTCTAACTCGGTCATATTACCTATAATGCCCTTTTCTGCAGGATTGTACATCCCTGACCTGTTGAATTCAGCTGTGTACTGGGATAAACTTTGGCTTCCAGAAAATAAGTGACACATGTCACTACCAAGCAGAAGGTTTAGTGTTATTTTATTTGATTGTGTCTCTTTTGTCTTTCTGCCAAAAGACCAATAGTGCTGAAAGTTTACTCAATTATTTTACTCTTAGAGTGAGGGTGACATGAACAGGACCACAGGTGAATCACAGTGGACATATAGCCTGAGTGAGAAATAAATATTGATGGTTATAAGCCTCTGAGGCTTGAGAGTTGTTTGTTACCACAGCTTAACAGCTTCTCTTATGGTCCCTTGTATTTTCATTTAGTGATTGAGAAAACCAAACAACAGATGTTAACTAACACATACCTCTATTCAGCTACACCAAAATTTCATCAGTTCCCCCCACCAATGCCACATGAATAGAACAGATAACCTTGGTAAAATCTTTCCTAAGATGTAATTTCAGTAAAGAGGATGTACATATTATCCAAACACAGGAAAGCTCCCTGGTACCGCCTGAGGCTAACTATCAAGGGTATGTGCCTTTCATATGATTACATTTCACAGCTTTACAGATGAGGAAACAATCTATGAGAAATTATTCAACTTGAACAAGGAAAAGTAACATTGCTAATACAGCAGGTCTCATATTCTGACACCTGCCATACACAACGACAATGGAATACTATTTATTTTGTTGTTGTTGTTGTTCTACTTAGTTGTGTATGACAGCAGAATGCATTTCAATTCATCGTACACAAATGGAGGGCAACATTTTAATTCTCTGGTTGTACACAGTGTAGAGACTCAACATTCACGCAATCATGCATGTACTAGGGTAATGGTGTCCATCTCATCCCACTATCTTTTCTATCCCCCAAACTCGTCCCCACCCTCCCCTTTGCCCAGTCCAAAGTTCCTCCATTTTTCCCATGCCTCTTCCATCCACAATTTCCTGTAAGCTATCAAAAGTAACTTCAGAATACTTAATTACATTATTATTATTATTATTATTATTATTATTATTATTTGTGTTATTATTGTAGTTAAATAGTACTTTTAATTTTTTTCTGAAGTTATAGATGGATAGATGCCTTTATTTTATTTGTTTATTTTTATGTGATGCTGAAGACTGAACCCAGTGCCTCACACATGCTAGGCAAATGCTCTGCCACCGAACTACAACCCCAGCCCAGTACTTTTAAATTTTAAAACAGTTGTTATAGCACACCTGATACCTTGATCTCTGTTAGAGGGCTGGGAAGTTTTTATAACTTTTAGATATTTTGTATAACTATTCATTTGGATAATTATTCATTTCATAAATATGATTTTCAACTTATTTTAAATAAATTAGCATTATTTCTACTTAAATGGAAATACTTTTAGAATCCTGATAATGCAAATTTAAATATTGTTTCCTATATTGATTGATGTCTTCACTGTTATGAGCAATTGTGTGTCTATAATACACCATTAGTTACCTACTATGTTTTAAGAACTGTGTTCATTTTTTTTCACACATTATATTTAATCCACAATAATTTCATGAAATAAATATTTATGTACTTATTTTTTAATACCTTTATTTCATTTGTTTATTTTTATCTGATGCCCGGGATGGAACCTAGTGCCTCACACATGCCAGGCAAGCGCTCTACCACTGATCCACAACCCCGGCCCTTATACTTATTTTACAGATAAAAAAATAACAATCTTCAGGGCACACAGTTATTTAATGATACAATCAAGATTTAAAACAAGATTGCTTTAATTTGAAGACATGTTTCTCTTCCCTTTGAAGTCTCACTGCATCATCTCATGTTATCTTTATTGAAAAATACAGGGGGTTGGGTTTTGTATTTCCTAATTCAAAAGAACACAGAAATTGTTATGGTATGTATTTGGGAATTACTTGGATTGTGTGTGGCTGGAATGCGTAGTCTCTCAGCCCTTGTGTTCTGGGAAGCTAAATAATCCTCTCAATGAATCACACTTCTGATGAAGATGACTTTCTAATGTGCTGAGTCTCTGACCCAGTGTTTTAATTCACTTATGGAGGAATTACCATGTATTAAAAATGCATCAAGTGCTGGGAATACAAAGGCAAATAACACTATATTCTTAACTTAGATGATCATATTTTCTAATAAAGGAAAATATTACTCAAACAATAGAGAAAACATTACACACAATAATGCTTATAACAGTTTAATGTGATAGCACAATTTTAAAACAATAAGAGTATGGTTTCAACAAATGACATACTCATATAATAGAATGTATACATCTATTCAATTGATGGTAAAAGTCTCTAAAAACATGAAATTATGTTCATAATTCAATATTGCATGAAAATAACAAAATAATCTCTTTCCTTCATCTATGTAAAATAATTTAAAATGCTTGATGTGAAAACACTATAATGTACACACTTAATATTCTACTTGAGTGGCATTATGAAAAATTTATTTTTTTTCTGTATGTTAATAGTAGCCAACAATTTTCCTGGATACATTTTATAATATAAATACACAAAAAAGAGTTAATTTGTCAGGAATGCCTACCTTAAAAATGAATTGCCGCTCTTTGTATACCAGAAAGTGCTCTGAAATAAATATCTAATCATACAAAATAAATAATTAAATAGAGACTTTAATGGAGAGAGGCAGGGCATTATTCTCTGTCAAGAAAATTATCATGGCAGCCCTGAAAATTTGCCATTCAGTTCTCTGGACTGGGAACATTAGCTGCCCTGCCAGCCTGGCTGCCAGGGCTCAGGATTGGCAGTCTGTGCAGACCCAAGCTGCCCCAGGCTGCTTTCAGGCAATAACTGAATGTGGAGGGAGCAGTAGGGCAGATCCATTCCTGCCTCAATAAGGGCTACTCTAAAAGGATACTTGCCTTGGAGGAACCCCACTGGCCTGGCAAAATTTTCTTAGAAGCTCACTGCACTCTGAGACTCTATTGACCCAAACTCCTTCTGCACCCTCGACTTACATAGATGTCAGATATGCATATTACCCAAACTTCTCTTCTCTCAGGCCTACTCACCATTCTTCCTCCTATGTTTCCTAGACATTTTTTTAAAAAATTTCACTTGCATGTCTAATTTCATATTGGCAGCAGCTTCTTAAAGCCTCTGCTTTTACATTCTGCAATTATAACTTGCAACTACTTATTAAAGAAAGTTTTGAGTCATATAAATTGTTTACTTATTTTTGTCTTAGGTATTACTCTAACAATATATATATATATATTCAGATGATATAAGAAACTATTGCATGTGAAAGTTTTTGTTTGTTTTTTTTTTTTGGCGGGGGGGTTGTTGGTACCAGGGATGCTTAACCACTGAGCCACTTCCACAACCTTTGTCTTTTTATTTATTTGTCTGTTTGTTTATTGAGACAGGGTCTCCCTAAATTTATTAGGCCCTTGCTAAGTTGCTGAGGCTGACCTCCTGCCTCTGCCTCTGGGATGAACCACTGGGATGTAAAAAGTGCTTTAATGACTCTTTTAACTTTTATGTAACAAATAAGAGTTTTTTAATTAATAGCTAAGAGACAATTTAAGTAAAGTCAAAACAAGAAGAGGACTAAGCCATACATACATGAAGAGAAACCATCTTTTCCACTAGAGGGAAAATATGTCTAAAGCAGGTCAATCAATTAATATAGACCATTTTTCATGAAAAGATAAATATTCACTGAAGTTTGGCCCAATCAGTCCTGATTTACAATTGATGTCCTGGAATAGTTTTTAATAGTATCTTCTCACCACAAAATGACCTACTTTGTATGACAAATTATGCAGTCACTCTGTATATAGTTCACATAAAAGTAAATGCAAACGTTCTGTTTCTGACACTTGAGGGAGCCTCATCCATTAATCTGGTAATAAAGCAGTGATGAAACCAAGAGTAGCTTAATGAATTGCCTAAGGAATATGACTAAAGCCTGAAGGAATATTGATAAAAATTTTTCCTCCATAGTTTGAGCAAACATCGTATAATTGCAAGTTAAATGCACTGGAGGATGATTTCTTTGAAAAAAGAAACAATTGCTGCTCCTTTTACTAAGTAGATACATTATTTTTAAAAAGGATTGAGAAAAATATAATAAATACTTTGTGATTTTTACTCACATTTTGACATTTTTATATTAATTGATTATTAAATCATCATGGTGAAAAATTCTTCCATGCTATTAAAAAGAAAATATCAAATTTGTTTTTTACATTATTATTCTTTGAAGTTACCCTAGTTTTATTCTCTAAAAAATCTATTAATAAATATTAACAACAAGTTAATCGGTTAACTCAGTACTGACATATTAGGGAAATACATTTGAATAAGGAATCTTGAGTTTTGCCATTTTACACTTAGAAAATGAATAAATATAGACACAGAAATCTTATATTAATACCATCACTATCACTCTTATATTAATACTATCGAAAACAATTAGTTAAGTAGGAGATTTCGCTTGTACTGTCATTTTAATATTAATAGACAATTAACCAGAATGCTTTGTTTTCATCATTAGGGTTTGTTACTCACTTGAGTAAAATCACACATAAGAGGTTATACTGGGGGAAAAAAAGTATGTATACAATCTCAAATTTGATATTTTCTATAGGCTTTAAATTGTTAACCCTCCCATCTTTAGGAACATACAATGTTCTAAGTGCTCACATGATTAGAAACTGTTGTGTACTACTGCTTACATCAAAAAAGAAAAAAATGGAGACTGGAATTCTGAAAAGATAAATTATTTCATTAAGATCTCACAACTACTTAATGACAAAATAAATTCCAAATAATTATCATATCACATATAAAATGAGCATAATTAAGTAATTCAGGTGTATCAATGATCATACTTACCAGGTCCTTTACTAGTTACTTAGAAGAATATCTTCTAGTTAAATGTGATGGTAGGTTGTGGCAGAAAGAGGTTACTATGCAATATTTTAGGAACTCCAAAACAGTGGATTATGCAATAATCAACTATTTATGAACCCAACACCCAGTTCAAAGAGTCAAACCTCTCTTTCCAATGATTATAACTGTTGTAAGGAATGCAGTATAGTATTACAGTAAATTTAATCATTAGTATGAATAGCTAATTATTATATTTTTGATTTACATATGGATCCCTAAATGACACAAATATACAAATAACTAGTAAATTATTAAAGTATAGTCACATAATTCATTTTTCCTATTTAATGGCTATGAAATAGTGCCTAACTTTTATTTCATCATATTTTCTTGATTGTTAGTAAAATAGAATATAGATAATAATCTGTGAGTACAGTAGAATAATGCTAATTTGTATGTATTGGTCATTGGACCTTATGAAATTTATATTCCAGTTAGTTTTTTTTTAATTTCATTAAATTTTATTCAACTTCATTTGAAAAATATCTAGTAGGTGATTATTGTGTACCAAGAATCTTCCTGGATATTGAGGAAACAAAAGTGAATAAAACAATTCCCAGAGATAGAAGATAGAAAGCTCATAGATAGAAGATGGAATCTTAAATTCTGTATTAATAATAATCTTTTAATGATAGTGTGATAACATGTGATAAGTCTATAAATATCTTTGAGACAGTTTTATCATTCAACTTTTAGAGCTTAGAGCTTTGTGAATCCTTAGATGGTGAACAAATATTAGAAAGCTTTTGTAACAGGTAATTTAGGACTTTATTCTGAAAATGGTAGACATGCTATCATTCCTTTCTCAGAAATCAACCAAAAGTAGCAAAGAGAGAAGAAATAAAGTCCTAACCACCATTAATGATAAACCAGAAAAATGCTAAAATCCAAATCGTAAAATTAAAGAGATGGATATAGATATCTGAGGGAGCCAGAAGAATGGTCCTTTCTGAAGTTAGGGGCATACTTTTAAAGCAAATTTAAAAAAAAAAAAAAAAAAAAGATGCATGTTCTGCAGATGTGGGCCTTTTCTAAAACTGGCTTGCTAAAAACAAAACAAAGTGAAGTGAAAGCCTAGGTCAATTTGCTGAGACTGAAGGAAGAATAACACAGAATAATACATCTATATATATGCTTTTTTTATTGAAGGAGAATAGAGTTTCTGCATTTCAGAGAGTCCTATGGCTCTCTCTCTTGGCTGCCTGAACATTATGGTGATGTGGAAAGTTTGGGAGTATGTGATAATTAATAAACAAAGTGAAATGTTTTTTTAAAAGGCAATTGTTAACTTGAGAGAATATTTTAAATTTAAAAACTTAACTTCCTATATTACACAAACATATACCTCTGACTATATGGATATAGCCATAATTAATGTAAATATCAAATATGGCTTGATCAGTATCATATTATCTATCTTCAGACAGACATCTCTGGTTTCAGAAAGTATTGCTGAAAATACTTCCAAGTTAATCTTATATGATCATTAAAAACAAAAACAATAGATAAAATCATGTTCTGAGCAAAAGATGGGCCAAAATTATTTTCTTCTCCAGGTTCCAGTTCTCTTGTCACAAATGGCTAGTTTTATAGACACTTGTGAGTGTAATTTACTATTTTGCTTTAATTTGAATTCATCTAAAAACAACCCACATGGATGTGCCCTGTTGGTAGCCCAGGGACCTATATCTCAGGCTAAGTTGTTTAGAATAAGGTAGACACATTACCCCTCTAAGTGAGGCAGTCATTCACTTCTGCCCTTGGAGAATTTTATCCAATGATTGCAGAAATTGCTAGTTTGTAGTGCAGTTCAGTTAAAGGCTTAGCCCAAGAAGGAAAATGCAGGGATTTCTGCTACCTGGACCTCAGGACTTTCCTGTTTCCAATTTTTCTGACGTTTGGTTGATCAGTTCTTCACTGGAGCTCAGGTAGTCAGTCATTCGTGTATTTGTTTGTTTAGTTAGTTTGCTTAAGCACAGTTTTTTTTAATATATAAAAAGCACACTTTTTAAAAAATATTTAATTGTTTTTAGGATAAAAAGTATCTTCTACTACAAAAGTTCTTGACAAACAGAGTTTATGTTCTTTGCTTCATTCTATATTGATAGGGAAGAGGCAAGATGACCAGGAGAAAGAATATGCCTCCTATTCTCCATTTACTGCCTAAATTTAACATATGGTGGGGTAGCTAGTGGTAAAGCTTGTTACATGCAGCGTTCCTTAGCAGAAAGTACCCTTGTCTACCAACAAACAACATTTTAAAGTACTAGGTTTTATTGACTGAAAATATAGTCTAGCAAGAACACTTTTGCTACTTTCAATTTACATAAAAGCTCAAAAAGTCATAGCTGAAAACTGAAAGAACACTTGGTCTTAGTATGCTCAACTGAATTAAGCTCAGGATGGCCAATATTTTTAATGCAGTAATTATTAGGTATCTGAATTTATTTTGTTACACCTCATGACTCCTTTCCTTATTATCTGAACTTGGAAACATTTTTAACTAAGATTTTGTAAGTCAAATAAAATAATTAGACATCATTTTAAACAATCATTTTCCAAGTTTGTGATGAGGCTGAATGTGAAAATGATGACAGAGGAAGAATGATGGTACAGGATCACCTGGTTCATCTTTTCAGTTCCAGTGTAGCCACCATGATGTCATTATTTTGAATAATTTCGCAACCATCCACTGATGCCCTTTGCATTCTTTAATATAGTTTCCTTTTCATTTTTCATTAATTATAAATTCATTATAGCTCATTATTTCTCAGCTAAATTTTAAATATTCTTTACTAAGTAGTATGAATAAAAGGATTGTGATGTTCTCCTAATAATACATAACAATATGTATAATGCAAAATGTTTTAACCTGATTGCAAAAGTTACTATTTAGTAGTTCAATGCAATGATTCTAAATTTCATACATACATACACACACACACACAAAGACAAATGCACACATATACCCTCTCATTGTCAGTTATTTCTTATCTTCCTATTCTTTTCTTCCATCTTTCCTTCCTTCCTCCCCTACTTCCTTCTTTCTTCTCTTTCTCTCTTTGACTCTTCTGCTCTGTATCTCATATAAGCAATTATGACTGTGATCCCAAATTGTAGAGTTTGGGACCATTGAGTAGAAATGACAGTTTCACTAGGATTTTTTTGAAATATCAGTAACTCTAACCTATTTTGTGTTGTCTAGATATACTGTAATCTTATTAGTTTGTTTTCAAAAACTACAAAAATATCATGTTTTACAAACTTTCCAATTGGGCAATATTTCTACTAGAGGCTTTGACCTTCAAAATGACTTGTAATCATGATCATTATTTTCTTAATTGAACTATCATTGGAATATATTGTACAAGTAGTGATATAATTCAATTTTAATAAGAAAGACCAATAAGAAAATGAAAAATTTAATTCCATATTTGGTAAAATATTGATGTATGGTAGAAAAATATTGATGGTAGGAAAGATAAGACTCTAAACAACATAATGGAAATCTAATAGGTTTCCTAGTGCCTTCTGAGCATTCATGAAATATTTAAACATCTATCAGAAGTAGCATTAGAAAAGTTTTGTTTTGATTCCATTTGAAATACTTGGGGAAGATACTTAGGGGAAGATTATGATAAGCTTGGAATGAAAAAAAATGCTCAGAATTATATAATACAAGGGAAACTTAGCTGACAGGGAGAAATGAGTTTATAATTTCTTCATATATGACTCCTAAGCTAGGAAACCAAGTTAGTCCTCCTTTGTTCAACTGAATTAAGCTCAGGATAGCCAATATTTTAAATTTAATGATTACTAAGAATATGAACTATTTGTACATTAATTTCTTATACAAAGAAACAAACAATATATCCTACCAGGGTTAAGTCAATTTTTAAAATTTTCTGCTCTATCAATGTACAGTAAGATGTCAGTAGTTTAGATATATTACTAAATCATCTGTGAAGATGATGTTTGGCTAAATCTATTGAACTGGAAAACAATTTTGTCTAGGTCAACTTGCTTAATGTGGTCCAGGCATGCATTCATCAAGTAGGAGCTAAATGTGGAATTTCTGACCTTGCTCATACTAAAATTTGTTTAAAATGAAAGAAATTCACTCTTCCACAATAACCTTAAAAAGTAAGCATTTTCCTAGCATTCTCAACATATTGTGTTAGTTCTCATCGTGATCCATGAGTATGGGAATTTTTCTCTCTTTTTTTTTTTTTCTGATGCAATGTCAGTACTTAGAAAAATGTCTGGCACAAAGTGAGCACACAATTGTTTGTTGCATGAATGAGTAAATAAACAAGTATCCTATAAATTTTATAAATGAAGATAGAACTGAGTTTCTGAAAGGTTTAAGTAACTTGCCCAGATTCTTACTTCTAGTTCATTGGCACAGGTAGCATAAACTAAGAATATTGATCATATTGCCTCTTAGTTAACTATTTATTTATGAACCCTATAAGCTCTAAGCAATTATAAGAAAGGGCCTAGGGCATTCAATATGACATCACTGGCATCTGGCCAACGTCCAACACACTCTAAGAGTCTAATAATTATTTAAAAAATTACAGTATAGGTGAATGGATGGAAAGGATGTGAGAACTCAGGGTGTTATTTTTAGGTAAAATTCAGTTGAATTTAAAACATTTTCAATTATATCTATTGGGCATAATAGGAGAATTATGATAGCTAATCTTACATATTTTTTAAATTTCTGATAATAGTACTAATCCATTTAAATGTATAGAAATCTATTACAGGATCAAAGTTACTAGTTGATTTATAAATAAACAATTAAATTATTCATCAAGTTGTAGGGAAATGATGATTAATTCAGAAGAAATCAAAATAATGTTCCTAACTCACATAGTATAATTAAGAACAAACTATAATAAAGTGTAAAACAATTACAGAAGATATTGAAAATGCTTTTTTGACCTTTGGGGTGAGGGGACCATTAGTGATAATCAGTAACTGACTTAGGAACAGAAAAAAAATTTTAAAAGAATTCATGAATGGCATAGATCACTTTAGTCAATGCTAGAGACAAAACATCAGCTGACATATATTTATAATATAGCTAATATACAATAATTCAGAGGGCAAAAAGCAAAAAATATATTAAATTTTGCTAATACTGCAAGAGAAAGTAAATTTAAAATGTAAAATTTTAGCTATATGGACAAAATATTAACAAATTCATTACATCCAGTAGTGATAATAATATGGATAAATGGCATATGTTATAACCATCAACAGAATGTGAGATTGGCATTATGATAAGTAATTTGACAATACTGATACATATATTGAAATAAAAGGCATGGGAGACACACATGAAATGTTTAAAATAGACAAAATGCAAGTGAGATAATTTATTATGGAATGATTTCATAAATTATACCTCTATAATGCAGAATGCTGCACTATCATTAAAAACAAGATAAAATAGGTTTACTGATCTAGAAAGGTAGATAGGTACCCATATTTTATTACAGAATGTTTCATTGGTTTCAAAAAGGATTTGGGGAAATTCCTAAGTCTATTGGAACATAGTTTATCAATTTGCACACAGGAATATAAAATTCTAATCATTAATAAGAAGGGAGAGTGTAATAACAGAGTATTTTTTAAATTAGTAGATACAGTAGCATATATTTAGATTGTAAAAAAGAATTATTAAAATGTTTTCTAAATGTTTTTGGTTATACAGTTGAAACTTCTGTAGTTTAATGATTGATCCTTAGGATAAGAACAAATACTACTAATAAAACAACATTCTTTGCCAAGCTTTGAACTTTTGTTTTTGTTTTATTTACTTTGTTTGGCAGGTCAACTGTGCTATTTAAAATAGAGTGTAGAAAACCACAAACCATATATTCCATGACTAGTCTTCAGAGATGTAGTGAATATCCAGAGATAATAAATGTTCTTTTGGAACGACTTCTATGTGGATATTTTTTGAAAGAAGAGAAAGAAAACAATATCATTATAGTATATTTTTAAAATCCTCTGTTTCCTGGTTTTTTCTTTTCTTTTTTTTAGTTTGTATCCATAAAGCCTACTAGCACATAGATTAGATTAAGCAATGATTCAACCTTTCATGACATTCACATTTTGTAAATCTCTGATGCATTTATTCATCGGATAAATGTTTTAAGTCTGCTAAAATTTTGCAAAATGAAATCATCATATTGAGACTTTAAGTTCTAAAATACATAACAAGACCTTAAAAGTGAAAAAGATGGAAATTAATACCTCTGAATAGAGAAGCATATGTATTTTTTCTTCTCTCAGAATCTTAAAATCAGACTGAAACATAAGATAGTCTTGGATCATCCACTTTAAAAAGAAGAAAATAAAAATAAGGACAGAAGAAACAACCAACCTTTTCTTCTAATCTATTTGAGTTATGAATTTAAGGTTTTAAAAAAAGAATTAGTAAGTAAATCCCAGAAGAAAACATATATTCATAAGCCACACTTACCTAATAAAAAATAGATTATAGAATACAGAAATATGAGAAGCACTGAAATCCAATCCAGCCAATATGGCTACTACTTTGCTAATCAGAAGGCCAATTTGTGTAATAGGTACTCCTTACTCAAAACATTGTGAAATACGCTAGAAAATAATTTTTATACTGGCATGTACATCAAGGATGACTGAGAGGTGAATGAGTTTCTGTACTTAGGCATTTCACATATTGTATAATTATAAGTGAAGTCCTAGAAATCTACTCAAAGATTAACTTGGAGATCAGAATCTTCCATTCTAGAGTTTGTTTGATTGTTTGTTTGTTTTTGCTATTCTGGGTATCATACACAGGGTCTTGCATGGTCTAAGCAAGTGCATTACCACTGGGCTACAGGCACAGTCCCATTCTAGCAGTATTAATGTTATCTGGGGAACCAAATCACACTAACATTAAAATGTTTGTATTAAACCAAATATATCCTGATAATAGATTTTCTGATCTTCCCACTCTATCTATAGGTTGAAGATCAGGAACTATCTAGTTTAATTGCATATCTCTATGTCTTAGCACAGTCTCCGTTACTTTGTCATTTGATGCTTATCCAAAAATAAAGAGAAATCTTAAATTTTAGAGTACATGTTTTCTGGGAGAAAAGGATTCCCACAGTTCAGAATTTCACTATTACACTAAATTATATAGCCTTTAGTAGGATGTCACTATTTTAATGCCACAGAATAGATGACCAGAGAACAAAGCTTTCAAAAAACTACCAAACTCTGAAACCAGACCAGAGGTCACAGTTATATTACCTGTCTCTCTACACCCTTCACTAACATTGACCTGAACTTGTGCATATGACAACTGACAGCATACAATCTTTTTCCAGAGTTGCATTGATGGCAGCCTCCTTAGTGTTCTCACGGCACCTCATCTAGAATTCTCAGTAGCACTTACATTTCACCTCTTTCCTTATTTCTATTAATAAGTCATCTCAACCTAAACTACCAGAATTAAGTTCACCAGAAACAAGGCCTCAGATTTCTCTGTCCTGTGCATCTCACATAAGTCGTATATATATATATATATATATATATATATATATATATATATATATATATATATATCTCCTATTCGTACTACAGAAACACAAAGGGCAAGGACTTTATCTTGCTTAACATTTTATCTGCAGGTCCTAAGAACCTTATTACATAAAAACTGCTGGGTAAATAGTTGCTGAATAAATGGCAAATTTTAAATGTATGTTTACAGAATGCATTAGCAGCTAAGGCTATTTTCTGAAACACAGACTTGATTTTCCAAACTATTTTAATACTGAGACAATTCAATTCTCAGATGTTTAAAAATAGAAAGAAAATCATAAATTTATCTGCCTCCTACAGAGTACAAAAACCGCTAACAGGCTTCTGTTTGAATAAACCTAGTGATTAGGCATCCATTATCTTGTTAAAGGACCTCTATGTGGCATGAAAATCTGCCTTCAAGTAACATTCACTGCTTGGTTATGGTATGACTGTACAAATATGCATAATAAATTCAACTGTTATTTTATGTAACATCCTTTAAAATAAAGTAGCCGTTCCTCAACAAAACTTACTTACACACAAAAAAAATCTTGCTTTTAATTCTTTATACTATAATCTTATTTTATTGATCCAACTTTTTTTTCTTAAAATAATTTTTCTAGCAATGTACATGATATGCAAGAAAGTACAAGTATATGTAGAGTAGATTTTTCTACTTACTCTGCCTCAATCAATGAAAAGATAATTACGTTATCTTTCCTTCCTTTTCCAGCCCTTCCCAGAATGGCTCTCCTCTCCCTTACCCTTCTCTCCTATGTCTCTTCTTTTCTCTTTCCTTCTCTTCCTTTTTCTTCCCCTTCATCCACAGTCAGCCTACTTGCTTTGATTTATATTGTATTTGTAATCTGAGTGGTTTGACCTTTAAAAATTCAGGCTTTATCGCTTCTCGGCCTTTTGGCTAAGATCAAGTGTAAAAATTCAGGCTTTGGACATAGAATACTTGTATTTGAGATTTGAATCCAACACTTATCACCAAAATGAGTATTAAGTTTTCAAAAAATCTCTGCCCGTTTTTCCATGTGTAAAATGGGCAAGTAACAGTATCTGGACTTTATTCTCCCTTCCTGTTTAACTGGAAATTTGATTAAATGTCATAATCTAGGCTGGATATTTGTTGTAAGAATTTGAGAGACATTTTCCCCATCGTCTTCTAGTACAGCTGATGAGAAATCTTATGGCTCTTCAATTCTCTTTTCTTAGCCATGATTTGTTCTCAGCATCTTCTAGCCTCAAGAATTTAAATCCTCAAGCTATATCTACTTATTTTAACTAAAAGATGTTTTCTATCTTAGCGGATAGATAGGCGCCCTATGGGTAGTGCTCCTGTGTACTCTTTTCACTGTAAGCTTAGCATATTGCACTAGGTTCCACACACAGCAGGCATTCAATAAACATTTGTTGAATACATGAATGAGAGATCTCTCCCAAACTTAAGGGTATTAAATTGCACACAAGGATTTAAGGATTTCATTCTACTGGACTTAAAATCACTTTAACAAAGATCAATACTACTGTGATTTTACATAATATATGCTATTCTGCCTTTTTCAGACAAAACAGTAAGTGATAGGTTCTTTGCACAAATTTTCTTTCTTGGTCTTGAAATAATCTGGAAATATAGATGACAAATAAAAACTCTCTGCCTCAAAACTTGGCTGAGATTATTCCAATGGGAAATGGTAAAGCTGAAACTAGATTTTAAATTTGATGGTATAATCCAGGCTTTCCACTTGGGGCCTGCTCTACTCCATTTGAGTTCATTCCTCCTCTTGCCTCATAGCAGTCATTGCCTATAAGTAATGACATTTTCTCAATATCTCAAAAGCCACTTTTAAACTTTGTATCCTTCCTTGTCTACCCTCTTTGGGCCTCCATCTTCATTCTTGTATCCCAAGGCAATTTTAATCACATTTAAGAAACTATAAAATATTGTATTAATCTATTTAGTGTTTGAATGAAATGAGAAGCATTTCCTTTTATTACTTAGTCAAATGTGCATTTTATAATATAGAATGGAATGAACTTGAAGAAAGGTATTTCTTGTTTCGATAATTTAAAAGACTTTACAAACAAGGGACTTGTCAATTATGACATTTGTATTTTATTTTCAAAATTATGTTATCTCACAGTTCTTTAAATATGTAATTATCATGGAGGATCATTTTCTTCTCAAGTTTTCTTGGTTATCTTTAGTATATTAGAAATTTAAACCAAAAATCTAGACAACTAAAGAAAAATCTTTCATTCACTACCACCCCCACAGAAATATCATTAAAGTATATTTTAAAAGCAATTATATTTGAATATTTTCATCTGGGAAGTTGAATGCTACACTGTATGATTATTGATTTATGGAAAAATTTTTATATAAAACAAGTATTTTCCTTGAGATTGTCTCAAAATATAACTTGTGGATCAAAGTTGATCATAGCTTACATTTTCGAACACATAAAACCTCAAGGCGCTTTTTAAACTCTTTTTGAAAACCTGCTTATAGCTAGATTTTTTTTTTCAACATTACAAAGAAGTCAAAGAAAGCTGAGTAAATTTAAACCAACTTGAACAGAAACCATAGGGTCTCCTGGTGAATGTAACACAGGATCCATGACTACAGGTTTTAGCTATAAAAGAAGGATCAGTGTTCACAGTTTACCAATATAAAAATCAATATAATGTTTCTCCTTTATGTTTTTAATGAAAAGTAATAAAGAGAGAAAGTATTAATGGAATGTTTTAATGAAGGTGTTAATGAAAACTATTAAAGAGAGATGGTTTTGTATCTGATTAGATATAAGAAACAATAAGGACTGGAGATGTGGTTCAGTGGTAGAATGCTTGCCTAGCAGCAGAAGGCTCTGGATTTTACCTCCAGCACCACCACACAAGAAAGCAGGAAAAAAAAAAAAGTCAGCTAGGCATGGTGATGCATGACCATAATCACAGCTACTTGGGAGGATAAGGCAGGAGGATCCCAAGTTTGAGGTTAGCCTAGGCAAATTAGTGAGATATTGTCTTGAAATTAAACAAACAAACAAGGACTGGGAATGTGGCTTAGTAATAGAGTGCTTGTCTTGCCTGCGCTTGTGGAGAATCTGGGTTTGATCCCCCAAAAAACAACAACAAAGGTTAGCCAAGCACAGTGATGCTCCCCTATAATCTCAGCTACTTGGGAGACTGAGACTAGAGGATCAAAAGTTTAAGATTAGCCTGGGAACCTTAGTGAAATCCAGTCTCAAAATTCAAAAAGCAAACAAAAGGGGTTGGGGATGCACCTCAGTGGTAGAGCCCCCAAGTACCATACACAAATTAGAAAATAGTAGCTTCCAATTTGGCAAATTCAAAAACAGATGATTTGAGATGATTGTGAAGATTCATTTATTTGTTCTATGACATCAAAATACTTACAAACAAAACTACCTATGGTCAGTTTTGAAAAGATCCCTCAGAACAAGAAAGAAAAAGGTAAATATGATTGTATGTGGTTTATGCATGTTAACATCAAGTATCTCCAAGTATTAAAAGCATGAAAAGTTCAGCATAACTTTAGCTACTTTAAAAATGGAAGGCATAAACTTTCATGAGGCTCTAAGAGCTAATTATAACAACAGATTTGTTTTTTAATGTATATTCATTGAATGGAATAATGCAGTTTATCTCTAGTATTATGATAAAATGAATTGTTTATCAATCAAACTGTGTAACAGCCCCTCATGCACATGGTTAAAAAAAGTATATGGGACTCACATTTACAAATTTCCCTTTGAGAACTACTAAGATAAACTAGTGAAGCAGCCCTTGAGTCATTTGATGTTTCAGTTCAAATCTTACATGCATTGAATGCCAACACTGGAAACATAAATGCCTACGGTTATCCCTCATTTCTTAGATTAAGCAACTGAGTCCAGACAGGTTATAGATGCTTGACACACATCATTATGTATTCAGACTGCTAAGCCCGTGCCTTTTCCACTACACCACTGAGTTCTTTAACTCTGAGAAACTGGAGTTTAGTAGCCAATTGCAATTATTTTAACATAAATATCCTTAAAAACAAAGTATACTATTTAAAGGATTTCTTGAATGGAAAACATGATTTTTCCTAAGTGGTTTGCCTGTTAGATTGAAAGAGAAAGTTGTCCTTACAACAACAGAAAGAGTATACAGGTTGTTACTTCAGAAAACCACTAGGTAAATTTGCCTTTACTTTTGTAGTACTATGAAGATGTGTGTTCTATTTGAATAGCTTCTATAAAATTTTGTAATATAGTCAAAGAAATAAATCATCATGATGCAACATATATAAGGAATGATTCATTGATGAACATGTTTGTTATATAGAACATTTGACAGTCTAAGGGAAATGTATATATAAACTGAAACTGTGAAATCAGGAAAATACCAAATGACAAAAATTTTTCCAGTAAAGCTGATATTACTTATACTTTAATCCAATCTCAATTTTCTGAAAGAAAATGTATTTGTTCTATCTGCTTGTAATGGCAAAAGCAAATACTCTAGCTATACACTAAAATTATAATAATAATTCATTTTAGCGATGCTACAGTTTTAAAGACATGTTTCTATCTTCATAGTTCCTTAGTCAAGTTCTAAGAGGAATTATATAATACAATAATATAACTTTAAATATATACACTTATTTAAAATAAGTTACATGATCTTAGTGTTGTGGACCAGACATATATAGTGCCTATGTTTTTTAATGAATACATTTTAATTCTTTTCACCCTCTATTCTTTCAAATGATCCATATATGACAGTTGAGCATTTCATTTCCTTACCAGAATAATTTCAAAGTTTCATTGAAAGCTATTGCCGCCTAATCTTGTTCCTCTTAGGCTTGAGCCTTGTGATTGGTAATATCATGCACACATACAGCCAAGATACTAATATCACCTTACATTTTGTAATTGCTAGTGGACAGCCAACTTAAATAAAACCCACTCAACTCTGGTTTCAATAAAATATACAGGGTCACTTCTAACTTGAAATTTACACATTTTCAACCTTGATAGAGATTTTAGCCAGATTTATAATCTTATAAAACATTGATTTATTCCAGAAAGTTATTAAATAATAAGGAAGAAAAACAGTATTAGTATACAGGAAAAAAATGAACAAACAAACCATGCATGCTGTTAAGAAGTTTGTGAGATAGCTCTGTCTTTAAAATGCAGAATCATCCATAAAGTTCATCAATGGCATTCATTCACTAAATTTAATAGCAAAGTCATTTCTACTCTTCCACACCCCTTCCCAGTAACTGAACCTTTACTAGTTTGTACTGTCTTGAAGTAAAAAAAGCAGCAACTGAACTAATCTCAGTGCTTCAGAAATAAGCTAATTTCATGCTGAGAGTGAGCAGATACAATCAGAAGATAAAATGATGGTAAATATTGCACATGTTCCCCCAGGAAATGCAATTTCTTTAGAATGATTTCTTTTAAAGAAAGAGAAATACAGGGAAAGAGTTAGATGTTAAAAAAAAAATAGTTTTAAGTTTTGAATTTACTTACCAGTTTCCCAAATGCAGGGTCAATAATAAGAACATCAACCTCACCCCTCTACTTTGACTCCACAGAAGAAAAGGGAAGAAGAGAAAAGCTTTCCAAGAACCCATCGGGATCTCTTTTTCTGTTAACACTGCCCAATCTCAGAACCAGGACTTTGCCTCCCACCTCAGCAGCAGCCCAGAGAGTAGGAGCTGGGAGAGTGTGGAAGGGCAATACACCTCCTAACCAGGTAGGATGCGACTCCCAGCGGAACTAAGCGGGGAAGCCAATCAAATCCCGAGGATGCTGGCATAAATTATCTTAAAAAGAGTTGGACCAATCAGTGGCCCAGAGGGGCGGAGCTTCCCCTACTAGAAACCGAGCCCAGTAGGGGAAAGGGCTCCGTTTTTCTAAAAGAAAATAAACCTCTACTTCCTCCCAGCCGCAGAGAAACGTTTGAGTGGCCTTGACAGACCTCCTCCCTAGGGAAAGACTGCCTCCCTCTCCCCCGCCGCCCAGTCCCCAGCCTTCCCTCCTGTGTGTTTCAGAGAAAATGCCTCTTTTCCTCTCCTGGGTTTGGCTTCTGAATCTGTTTTCCAAGAGAGATCAGGGGGAAGCAGGCAGCGCCTGTCCCTCCCACCCCCACCCCAGGGCTAGGGAGAATTCGGTTCATTTTGGTTAATTATCATTTGTTTATTTTGAAGGTGGGGCGGTGCCTCGTCTTTTTGCACACCTCGTACCTGACCCAGTGCTCTGCACAAAAGAGCTCTCGGGAGATGCTGAATCTGTAATTGAATGAATGAGTGAGAGGGCTTGTCACATTCCAGGTGACAATGTTTCCTATCCCCTCCCGGCCACAGGATTTACAGTCAGCTCCTCCCGCCAGGCACCAAAGGATGACACTAATGGCAGGCAAGAAACTATCTCATTTCAAAAACAAAAACAAAACTCTGATTGTGGAAAGGTTCCTTTAGCCTCAGGAGGGTGGTCCTCGTTCTCTTCATCCTTCCCAGTTGCCGTGGCGTTTATTGAGCTCCAGTGTGTGGTATCTAACTTCAGAGGATCTGCTTTGAGTTCCCAGCAGAGCCGCAGAGTTGCCATGGCAACCAGAAAGCCTTTGGCAGCTGGAACAACTGTACAGGCAAAGACGGTGGTGGTGGTGGTGGTGGTGGAGAAGCAGGCTTTGTGCCCAGCCATCTTCTGCTTTTACGCCTTGCTAAATCCCTGCTTCCCACGGAAGTCGCCTGAGGTTGGGGTCTTTGGCTGCCTCATTAATCACTCCACAACCACCTGGAATTGGCCAGATTCATGGCTGAACTGAAATTGACCACCTAGTTACTTGAGAATATTTGTCTCCCAGCAAACAGTTCAAGCCAGAAGTAACAGTGTTTGTGCATAGCGGTAAGGGAACTGTTGCTACGCTCACTGAAATCACTTAAAGGAATTGGATGGGGATAACAAGGTTAGGGATTTTTCTTTCCTGGAATAAACAGATGTTTTACAGAGCTACACTTTTCTTTCCTCTCTTGTTCATCATCCTTTTACTTTTCTGAAAGATGCTCGTTGAACCTCCTTGTTCCTGTTCTCCTATTTCACGTTAATTAAGCAGCATCTTTCTCTTCCATAAAGCATGTTAATCAAAGCAGCACATATCAAATTACTTACATAACAATAAAGGTCCATTTTAATATACTATGAGAAATAAATTTAGGCAATTTAGATGAAATGTAATGCAAATATAAACCTGGGTTTTGGGTTTTTCTTTTCTTTCCTTTTTCCTATTTCAATTAAAAATGTGCTCTGGATAATTATTTAAATGTTTCATTGGATGCACACACTAATTCACTGATCTGATTAGCCACTCAGTAGGAATTAATTCACTTGAAGTACATTGTGAATAACAAATATTTGTCTAGTCACCCCTTGCATTTTCCTAAAATTAGGTAAGGGTTTGGCACATATTGATGGGAATATAATACTAATGTTTTGAAACAGTTGTTGATAGTCTTCCCATCAATAACTCTTAATGAGGTTTTGCTCTTAACTCTTCTCATAAGTAACTGGAAGATGCAGAGGACAGTTAAAAGAAATTAATGAAAAAGGTGAAGGAGATATCCTTGGGGAGTAACAAAGTGCCTGCTTATTCTAATAAAGATAAGGAACTGGAAAAAAGGAAACTTCCCTATATTTTCCAAAAATCTTTATGTTTTTCTAACTTTGTGCTGAAATATTCTTCAATATTTTTATTTACGTACGTTTACTTGATTCTTTTTTAGTTCTATGTTCATCTGATACATATTTTTCCTTCTTATATGTCTTCCCAGAAATGGACCCTATTCTGCTGTCGCAGTTAAATTATTTTTTCCTGGAAACTGTGTAAAAGAGATCTAATCTCTCTGGAACCTGATAAAAGCAATGATAGTTTATATATCAGCCATATCTTGATTCCAGCAGTCTATCCCCTTTGATTTGATAAACCAATTGTATTTGTGGGGTAGAATGGAATAGGAAATGGAGAACCTATGTACAGAAAATTCTGAATAAAGCAAATAAGGTATATTATATTTATTAAGCAAACCAGGGTTTCACAGGAGCACACATCTAGGAAAATATATCAGGTTTCTTACAGGATTCTAGGTTAGAATTACAAAAGTTCCTAAGTAGGTAAGGGACCGGAGAAAGTTCTCTGACTTCCATTGTGGGAGTAGTTTTCACCTGGAGACCATTTGACTCCATGGGATTTTGACAGTGTCTGGAGGGACTTTCAGTTGCCACACTTGTGGATTGGGTTAGCTATGATGTCTAGTGAATATAGGCAAGGGTTGTGGATATAACCTTAAATTCACAGAAAAGTCCTCCCATGACGTAGAATTACAGAGTCAAACTGACAATATTGCCACCACCAAGAAGCCCTCTGACGTGAGTGAAGGGGTTAGGTAGGCAGATTCCATAGCAGGCGACTATTTTTTGTACTTTATTGAAGTCACCTTTCTCTTCCCTCTTCCTTTGGATGGCTGGAGCTTTCTGATTATTAAATGGTTCTGTATCTAGTTATAATGACTATCAATTCACAGTGCACACCAATTTTCTTTTTCTCAAAGTTGCTCAGAAATCAATTTAGAATATAATACTTGGAATTCATACTACATTTGACTCAGTTATCCCATTCCTCTGCATATACTCGAAGGATTCAAACTCATTATACCACAGTGAAATAGTCACATCAATGTTTACAGCAGCTCAGTTGACAATAGCTAAGCTATGGAAGCAACCTAGGGGCCCTTCAACAGATGAATGGATAAAGAAAGTGTGGTATATATACACAATGGAATATTATTCATCCACGAAAGAATGACTTTATGACTTTTGTCAGTAAATGATGGATCTGAAGACTATTATGCTAAGCAAAATAAGCCAATCCTCAAAACCCAAAGGTGGAATATTCTCTGTGACATGTGAATACTTACACACAACAAGGAGCAGGGGAAGAACACAAGTTCAGCACAAAGGGAAATGAAGGTAAGGGAGGGGGTTCAGGATTAGGAGAGACAGTGTAATACATCTTACATAACTTTACTATGAACACATATGAATACACCCACAGTGATTCTTCACATCCTGTACAACCCAAAGACTGGGACCTAATTAGAATAATATACTCCATGCTTATATAAATTTGTCAAAATATACTCTATTTCTATGTATTACTAAAAAGAAAAGTTTGTTAAAAGTTTATGGTCATTGTTTTCTAAGAAGTCTTTATTAATTGAACACTATATGCTAGTCTGTTACATGTATGGCATGTAATAATAGTTACCATTTTTGAGGGCTAATTATGTATCATCAGGTATAGTGCTTGTCTACCCTAGATTATGGTACATGTAGTGGTCTCTCCTAAAACAATTGATTCATATCTGTTTCATAGACAAAAAAAAAACATATTTTAAGAAATTAACTGTTTTCCTATCCAAAACACCAATTCTGTTTTCAAATTTTATAGATGAAGGATCGATAGTTTTTATCAAATATGATACCCCACTTAGTGCTTATCAAATATGATAACACATCATGCACATTATTATGTATGTATTTGATTAATGCT
This sequence comes from Marmota flaviventris, assembly GCF_047511675.1. Classification (NCBI taxonomy): domain Eukaryota; kingdom Metazoa; phylum Chordata; class Mammalia; order Rodentia; family Sciuridae; genus Marmota; species Marmota flaviventris. The sequence goes on from NC_092504.1 coordinate 37,022,076, forward strand.
TCTTTCCCCTAGAATTTAGCCTCATGAACACAAGCACTTTATTTTTTTTTCCATTTCATTTTTACTGTGAACCTTTTGTCCAAAGAAATTACTTATATGAAACAGACATTCAATATATATCTGTATAATGAATAAGAATTCAATGCACAATTAAATGAATATGCAAATGAATGATTTTAATCCTTTTCTATATTTCTGGAGCTATATAGGAATCTATATTCCTCATCTTAGGTCTCAAGTACCCATCGCTAAGTAGGCAAATTCCAGATCTTGCTTCGTGATTTATTCTTTCCCATCACATCACAAAGATTATTTTTCTGACTTATATATATCCAAGACTAAAATTAACAAACAAGCTACTTCAGTTTATGCAGTTTATTAGTAAAGTAAAACAGAGATGAGGGTCAACATATAGAGATTTCAAAAGATTGAAGTTGTCTACCCCTTCTTCCTCAACTGTCAGTCTTCTTAATCCTGTGCCTGGCCTCTAGAAAATAACCAAGATGAGTCCAGTAAATGGTTCTTGATGTAAGGTAGCAATGGATCTATAGCTTCTGACTCACTAACCACCAGAAGCAAAAAGAAAAACAAAGAGAAGGCCCTAAGAAGCTGCAGATCCATTGCTGCTTAACATCAAAAGCCAAATTCTGGACTCCTATTAGCTATACTTTGGAGATTGGGAAAGTTCTATAATTACCATTGTACTTTATGAATTTGAACTTCTGTCACTATTCGTCTCCATTTATTTCCCCTTTCTACTGGTTTTCTGACAAACACACACATATGCTTTTATGTCTAACATTAAAATATGTTCTGTTAACTTCCTTGACCTCCCTGTTTTCTATGCCTTTAGTTTCACCTTCCTTAATAGCCATCCTTCTCTGATTCTTTATCTCTCATTCATTCTTCAAACTCTCTGCTCTGGTGTTTTCCACCATTAATGCTGCCATGCTGCTAAATCCAGTAGAGGCTTTCGATTTTTATCTTGTGAGATCCCTCATCTGCAGTTCTTCCAGTTGACCATCCCCTTTGTTAAATGCTCCTGTATATTTTGAGTAGCCTTTAGCAAATTTCTCAATCTTTTTTTTATGTCTTTATCCTATCTTTTTAAACTCAATATTTTGTGTTCCTCATACATAAGTTATTTTCTTTTCTAACACACTGTCACCTTTGGCATCCCTATCTAGTCCCAAATCTATACGTACCATTGTAAAAGCTTAAGCATATCTGCTCAAATGATACTGGTAGTCAAGGAATGTCTCTGGGGCTTCAGGAAATTTATATCAGTCAGTTCATCAAACCAGAGACCTCAACATTATATTCCTCAACATATATATGCTCTACTCTATCACCAAGTATTTTCAATATTTCTGATCTGTCCAGTGTGAATGGATTCATGAGTAAGATAGGCTGTGTTCAAATCCAAGATCTTCTATTTACTGTGTAATGATAGAATGCTCACTTCTCTTTTTAATACCTTAATGCCCATATGGTTTCTGGGAAAACTGAATCATTTAGCATATATAAAATACTTAGAATAGTGCCTGACACATACTAAAGGCTAATCTTTTTTAAAAAAATATTTACTTTTTAGTTGTAGTTGGACACGATACCTTTACTTTATTTATTTATTTTATTTTTCTGTAGTGCTGAGGATCAAATCCAGGGCCTCGCACGTACTAGGCGAGCGCTCTACCTCTGAGCCACAACCCCAGCCACTAAATGCTAATCTTAACTATTAGTATTATGTAAATTGCCTTCTTTCTAACTCTACTGCCCATTAATTAATCCAAGTGAGCATCTAATCTTATGTTGACTGCTTGGTATAGTTTACTAGGTGGCCCACAAAAGCTCATGTGTGAGACAATGCAAGAAAGTTTAGAGATGAAATGATTGGGGTATAAAAGGTTTAACCTAATCAGTGCATTAATCCCCTGATAGGGATTAATTTGCTAGTAACTCTTGGCAGAAAGGGTGTGGCTGGAAGAGGTGGGTGTCCCTGTGGTCATGCCTTTGGAGTTTTTATTTTGTCCTGGTGAAGAGAAAAAAAAATTCTCTCTCTCTCCCTCTCTCTCTCTCTCTCTCTCTGCCCCCCCCCCCTCCCTCCCAGCCTCCATCCCTCACCTTCCTTAGCAACTTTTCTGGATCACACTCTTCCACCATGATATGCTGCCTTGCTTCAGGCCCCAAGGAATGGAGTCAGCCTGCTGTAGACTGAGACCTCTGAAACTGTGACCCCCCAAATAAACTTTTCCTCCTCTAATTGTTCTTGTCAGGTCTTCTGGTCACAGCAGTGAGAAGGCTGACTAAACCACTGCTACAATCACTTTGCATTTCCAATGTTGTCTCTTAGTTATTCTTTTCATAACTGTGAGAATGGCCTTTTACCAAATGAAAAATCTAAAACATTGTTCTGCTTAAATCACTCAATGACATCCTACTGCACTTAGAACAAAAGGAAATAGCACTTTCATGATTTTTAAACCTTCTCCCTTCCTCCTTACATCTCTCTCTTCTCAAGGTGTTCCAGGCAGAATGCCTTCCGTTAACTTCTTCACCGTCATGCCCCCTCTTTATTTATGGATTTGCAGATAGTTCCTCTGTACCTGAAATACGCCACCTCAATTCTCATCCTTCATTGGGCGATCTTCTTGTCTGCTTTTCAGTCTCATCTTAACTGGCACTTCTCAAAGAAGCCTTGTTTCCCAATTGAAATGAACTGCCCAATTACAACATCTAATAGCACTCAGCACATCTCCTTCCTGACACTTGTTCTGTTTTATAATTCATTGATTTAATCATTTTAATAAATACTCATAGAACATCTGGACTTCTAGCACTCTTCTACATACCAAAGATAGGAAAATAAACAACAAAAAAGGCCCTCTATCAGACTTTTTATAACATAAATTTGGTTTTTGCTCCTAAAATATTTTTATAATTATCAGTTGCTTTCCTCTATAGGGATGTGTGTGATCTCTCTCTCTCTCTCTCTCTCTCTCTCTCTCTCTCTCTCTCTCTCTCTCTCTCCCTCTCCCTCTCCCTCTCTCCTGAAGATGTTGCCTTCCTTTCTTTCTTTTTCCATACTCACTCCAATGGCCGACAAAGTGTTCCTCATAGGCATTTGTTAATGAGTAAATGAAAGAAGGAATAAATCACAATATATCCATACTACTTACTATCTCTATACTTTGAACATTATATTTCATTCTCTTTTTTGGGGGGCGGGGGGTACCAGGGGTTGAACTCAGGGACACTTTGCCACTGAACCACACCCCCAGCAGTGTTTTGTATTTTACTTAGAGACAAGGTCTCGCTGAGTTGCTTAGCACCTCACTTTTGCTAATACTGGCTTTGAATTCATGATCTTCCTGCCTCAGCCTCCCAAGCCACTGGGATTACAGGGGTGTTGTTTGTTCTTTTTAGATATACATGACATCAGAGTGTATTTTGACATATTATACATGCATAGAGTATAACTTATTCACATTAGGATCCCAATCTTGTGGTTTTATGTAATGTGGAGTTTCATTGGCTGTGTATTCATGTATGAATATAGCAAAGTTATGTCTGATTCATTCTACTGTCTTTCCTCACCCCATCCACTCTCCCTTCCCTTCATTTCCCTTTGTCTAATCCAATGAACTTCTGTACTTACATTCCCTCCCACCTTACTGTGTGTTAGCACCCACATATCAGAGAGAACATTCGTGCTTTAGTTTTTTTGGGACTGGATTATTTCACTTAGCATGATATTTTCCAATTTCATCCATTTACTGGGAAATGCCATAATTTCATTCTTAATGGCAGACAAAGTGTTCTTCATAGGCATTTGTTAATGAGTAAATGAAATATTCCATTGTGTATATATACCACATTTTCTTTGTCCATTCATCTGTTGAAGGGCACCTAGGTTAATTCCATAGCTTTTCTATTATGAATTGAGCTGCTATAAATATTGATGTGGCTGTGTCAACATAGTATGCTCATTTTAAGTCTGTTGGGCATATGCCAAGAAGTGAGATAACTGGGTCAAATGATGGTTCCATTCCATTTTTTCTGAGGAGTCTTCATACTGTTTTCCAGAGTGGTTGCACCAATTTGTAGTCCCACCAGCAATGTCTGAGTGTACCTTTCTCATTCCTATAATTGAAATATCTTCTTTGCAAATGGAAAGAATTTTATTTATTTTTTTTCTTTTTTGGTATCAGGGATTGAACTCACAGGCACTCAACCACTGAGCCACATCCCCAGTCCTATTCTGTATTTTATTTAGAGACAGGGTCTCACTGAAATGCTTAGCACCTGGCATTTGCTGAGGCTGAACTCACCATCCTCCTGACTCAGCTTCCTGAGCTGCTGGGATTACAAACTTGTGCCAGGGCACCCAACTGGAAAGAGTTTTAGTATGGAATTTGCAGAGTTGCTGTAACATAGTGTGATAAGGTATATAAAATGTGCACTATGCAATATGCCTTTATAATTAAATGATATAATTGTTATACTTGGAAACAGAAGTAGATTTTAGTAATATAAACTTATATCCTTACTGCATGATTTTTTTCCCCTGATTTTGGCAATTATATCACTCTGAATCTCACATTTCTCAGTTTCAGAAGGAAGATGATAATTATTGACAATTATTCTTTTTATTGGTTATTTTTAGTTATACATGACTATATAATTCATTTTCATGTAATTATACAAGGATGGAATATATCTTATTCTAATTAGGACTCCATTGGTGGAATTCACTATGGTATACTCATATATGTACATTGGAAAATTACTTAGGAGTCTTTCCACTATCTTTTCTTTTTCTATCTCCCCCTTTCCTTCATTTCCCTTATCAAAATGTTTTAGTATAAATGTCAAACAAAATAACTTTAGCCTAACACTTTGTAGACTAGTAAGTGATGTAGAAATATTATATATTAATATTATTTATAATAATGTTGATGATACATACAAAATAACAGCAATTAAAGAAGACATGATACAGAAATCCAATTATCAAGAGCTACCACTTAGTAATTTTCTGAGGTCCCACAGTACATAAGGACAAGAGGTAATATTTGAACCTAGAGCATTAGGTTTCAGAGCCCATGTTTTGAATTGCTATGTGACAGTGTCCTTTGAGTCGCATATGAATTTGATTTATTTCAGCCAACACCAACTTTTCCTTCTCAGGTTAACTAACACAGTTATTTCTGTGACTACCTACCAGGGTATCATCATCATGAAAACCTTTCATATTTCACTCTAAAGAGCCATCCCATAAAAATGTCAAAAGTGGGAAAGAATTTTTGAAGAATGACCCTTAAGCAACCATGTTTCACAGGTATATAGCACTGTTTGAGATACGAGACACTTACAGGAAAGAGGTCCAGCACGTGAAGATTTATTGTAGCCTGACATTTAATGAAAACCCTCAAGGTTTTGATGGAACTTTATTATATCAATTACTCACTCACCTCATGTATAGCCTAATATATTTTATTTTTAAAATGCCGTGCTAGCAGAACTGCCTTTGAAATAGTAGCCCCCAGGGCATCTTTGAATGGGTCATATCCAATACCTAACTCCCTACTCATCCAGTTTATAGCCCATAATTTGTCTACTTACATGACTGACTAGCAGCTAAAGAATAATATAATTTCCTAGAGCCATTAGATTTCAAAAGGAGGGAAAGAGAGAACCTCCTTCTATTTGCATATTTCTTCCCTCATTTGTCTCACCACAACTTTTGGTCCCCCAAAGAACATTACACCTACATGTCAGTATTTGGAAACCATTCATAGTGATCAAGTCTCATTTTGTCTTCATAAGCAGGTACCAGACACACCCAAAGAGTCCCCAGTCTATTGGCAGATATCTAAGGAGATTATATGAAAATAGGTTCTAAATATGTTGGGTCAGGGTGGAAGAATTATAAGTGTCAGATTGTCAAAATATGTTGAAATGAGTGAGTACACTAAATAAAGATTCTGATTTGATACATTAAATAAAGGAAGTAAGAGCATCTATACCAGTTCACCTTTCTGGCTGACAAAACCTTTACCAAAAGTAACCTCCAGTGATGAATTTTAAATGTACTTGGCACTGCCAAGTAGTTATCCACAGCTTTAGGAAGGAAAGGATATCAGAATGGGTTGGTCCTATAAGACCTGCTAACCAACCGCAACCAGTGACCTTGAATCTGTCCATGTATATTCTTTAAACCTTAATGAATACATGAAGGAGACTCCTGTATCCTTCAAGAGTTGTGTTGAGGCCACTGCCTATAGGCCAAGGATGACAATGGTAAAGATTGCTATCAAACAGATTCCCAAAATTCAATATGGATAATGGATTTCCATGGAATCTTTGTATTCGTGGGCATAGTGAAATTCTAGGATGACAGAGGCCAAGGGGAAGAATAACCAGAGGTAAGCTAAGTATGACTGCAATAATGGACAGCAGAACCCACACACACCATTAACGTGTGACCTAAAGAGATCCTTTGTGTCAATGTTATAGCATTGATGACTTCTCGTGATTCATATTTGTTGAAGTTGAAGGCCTAACCTTCTTTTGTTGGTGTTAGGAGGCAAAGCATTGGGAAAGTAATTAGGTTTTCAAGGTAGAGCCCTTATGAATAGCATTACCACCATTATAAGAGGAAACAGGAGCGATAGAATTTCTATTGGCCACTTGCGAATACAACTAGATTTGCCTTCACCCAGACAACAGATCTGCTGGCCTCTTGATCTTGGAATCCCCAGCCTGAAAAAATTGTAAGAAATAAATATCTGTTGTTTCAGCCACTCAGTCGGTTATTCTGTTATAGAAATAAAAACTAAGACAGTTTGCTAATTGATCATGTGTCCTTAGAACTGGAGTAGATGATCAGTCCACTGAGATTTATTGATGTGTACAGGAAAAATCTCACTAGTCCTGGTAAAGACAGATATAACTCAAATCATCACCATAACAAAATCCAGATTCCTTAACCAATTTGAAAACTTGATCTAGCTCCTAAGCCCAGAGACTCCTAATGTGGGGGAAATTGAGTTTTCTTCAGGAAGACTGCGACTCTACAAACAAAAGTTAATGTGTAAATCTACTTCCTAGTCTTCCCTAAAGGAATCCTGCCATCACTTATCAGGGTGACTAGATATTGTAAAAAGAGAATAACCAGAACTTAGAGACGTAGAGGCCCTGACTCAGTCAATAATTCCTGGGAGCCCAAAATACCAACTATGGTGCAGTGGTCATACTAGAGGGCCTTATAGGGATAACTGGGCTTATAGTTGTGGTCTATCTCACAGCAGGCCTAAGTACCCTGAACCCAAAATGTGGTTTTGTTCCAATTATGAAATATAAGGTTGACAAGGATATAATAAAAATAGGAATAATATGGATTTTTTCCTTAAACTGTCAGGAATAAACAAGTGATACTTTCATCTATCAACAATAGACAACACAACATGTTTGTTCATTAAGGAGTTTAAAGGTGAAATGGGAATGGTGCTTCTCACCCCATGCACATTTGTCTTGCTTATTTGACCTATGTAGAATGCAGATGAATCCACGCAAATTGTAGTGGATTATCAAAAACATAAGTAACTAATGAATCTAATTGCAGCTACTGTCCTGAATATGGTTCTAATGCTAGAGCTAATCAACAATCCTCTGGCACCTGATATGTAGTAAATATTTTACTGAAAAAAAAAAATTACATGCATTTACTCTTAGCTGAAATGGTAAAAATGCACATATATCTCAGGCTAAATCAAATATCCAGCCCTGTGACATAATCTAGTCTAAAGAGACCTTGATCACCCCCCTCTGTTTCACAAGATCTCATGATGCTCCATAACATTAGCTATATGTTGTTTGGACCTGCTGAACAGAAGACAGAATTGTTCTAAACACCTTAGTAAAACACACACACACACACACACACACACACACACACACATATATATATATATATATATATATATATATATATATATGAAGTTTTTTTAAAAAAAAACTCTATGAAAATTCAAGGGACTTGATGAAATTTCTAAGGGATCAATTTTCTGGGCATGTCTAGATATCCCTGGGAAGATAAAGGATAATTTGCTGCACCAGTTCCTTCCTGACATTCAGGGAGGAATATAATATCTCCCTGGATTTTGAAAACAGTATGTACTTAGAATTTATTATTCCAACCCATTGTTAAAATTTTTTTTAAATTAAACTTTTACTATTTTTTATTAGGACTCAGAAAAAGAGAAAATTCTGCAATAGGTTCAGAATATTGTACAAGCTGCTGTACCATTTGCACCATAAGATACTGCAAATCCAATTATGTTTAAAATGATCATAGCAGATAGGTATATCATATTACACTTTGGGCAGGCATTTATTGATTAACATTACAGTACACTTTTTGTTGATTATATTTAACCAGTCCACGATTGATAATGTGTATGTACTTAAAAAGTATCGTATTGTATGTAATAATCACAGACAATTGCATCTTACAAAATATTTGAGAGTGAAACTATGCAAATGTTTTCAGGTTATTCTCCTTTTTTGAAGTAGCCTCCAGCTTGCTATGGGTCTCTAGTAGAGACTAAACATTTTTCATGAGCCATTAAGTTATCATGCAACATTAGTTACCCTTCACAAACTGAGACTGTCTGACCAACACACCATAATATCAGGCGTATACTGAAGAGTCCATTAGGAAATGACAGTAACACATATGCCCTTAGTCTTGAATGGTGCCTGAAGACATAAATAAGTCATATGAGGATGTGCTTCAGATGCTACAGCTATTGCCCCAGCTACCTTGCCCCTATCTTTCAACCCTCACCCTGAAAAATTCATTAGATGTTTCCTATGATTACTTCACTGTGGAAGAAAAAGAAAATCTTAAATTTATTTTGAAATGGTTCTGTAGGATTGGCTGAAGCATCCAATAGTTGACAACTACAATTCATAATCCCACTCAAGGGTTACCTCCCATAAAATGGTGAATATGCAGATCTTTCAGTAGGATAATTGGTTGTTCATTCATTTTTTCTGAAGTGAGAGATTTTGAGAGATAGAACCCACATTGATAATTTGTTATGGCTAAAGGTCATAGGCTGAGAAGAAATACAATTAGAAAACTGGTGACAAGAAGAGCTGGAAAAGAAAAATGTGGACAGGACTGTTTAAATGGACAGAGAGCATAAAGATACTTTGGCTTCAATCTATGAATTCTCAACAAAGGATAGCTTTGACAGAGTAAGATATTCATATTAAGGTAAACAAGATGATCTGTTATATAGTTATCCATCAGCCTCTTTTCCAGCCCCCCTGTCTTTACATATCGTGATCTTAAACATGTAGACATGAAAAGCATGGATGAATGTTATGCATGGATTCAATAAGTGGACTTTTACTCAACAAGTACAGTCTGACTTGGTGAGCATCCAACCAGTCTATAGCAGACTCCAATGTTTAGCTCACAAAATAGCACCATTTCTGAAGGACCCATCTCAACCAATCAACTGGTAGCAATCAAATTGGACCCTTCCAAGGATGTCATTTTCTTCTGAAAGTTACTCAAGTTGTCAGCATTAGAGTTTATGAGAGACACCCCAGGTTCCAGCTTGTCCTTGCTCTCTATCCCTTCACTTCTAATTATCTTGTACAGCTGATGTCCTTATGCACCCGTAGTGACTTTGAATCATACATACAGAAGGCTAATTTTGAGCAAAGGGAAGGAGTGCTCTGATAAGAGTCCAAATTACAGAGTCTCCAAGAATATTGGCATTTAAATATTGGAGAACAATCAAAATTTTATGTACTGATCCACAACATAAGATATATATTTTTTCATATTAAAACATTATGGACATATCTCACAAATATGCATTAATAACTATAACATAACTATGTCTATATTTTCTGTGCTGTCAATAATTATAACATGTCTGTCAATAATTATAGACTTGTCAACAGATTTAGGTACACAGAATGAGACTATATAAAAATTAATATGGAAAGAGAGTTCTCATTCAAAACCGAGAGGGTATGTTGCAATTTGAACCCTTCAGAATCACACTATATTGCACTGTTGTTGACCAAAGTCAGACATAAAAGGTAATCATGGAAATTGTGTCATATCTCATAGGTAAAATATGGCAATATATTTGTTCAGAAGTCTAGCGTAGTGACAAAGAACAGGAGTATAGGCAATGAATCTCTGGAATATTGTGGGGCACATAAACCAGAAGCACAGAGTCAAATGAGGTAAGAGTCATTAAAATAGTTTGTAGAGTGGATAAAGAGAAAGCATCTAAAGATTTACACAGCACATATGCATAATGTTGTAAATATTTATACAAAATTGAATATTTGATCAACAGTACTGATTATTAGAGGGATTTATAACTAGTCAATTTCAATTATGTTTCCCCACTACAAGAATAATACAGAGCTGTGTGCTGTTCTCTGATAATTAAATTCTATTTTAGCACAACAGTACTATTTCTTTGAAGTTAGTAGTTCATTATTGCTAAAGGCGTTCATAAATTATTCTCCCCTAAACCACTGCTTGAAATAGTTACGAAGGCATGGAATCATCTTCCATGGTCTTAGGAATAAATTTATCAGTAATTTTTTCACTGAAAAGAAGTCTAAGAACATGTTAGGTAATTATATGCCTTTATAAAGATTGAAAAGAGAGTCCAGATGTTATCTACTTTTGAACTGTGTGTCCAAACTTGGTTGTTTAACAGAAACTAGTAGAACCTTTAAAAATGTGAATTCTACCACACTGTACAAAAAGATTCAGTTCCAGTAAGTGAAATCCTGAAAAATCTATGTTAAATAAGCTTCCCAAGATCCTTACATTAAGTTTGTGTAGACCTGTATTTGATACCATTAGTAGCAAATATGGTGGCAAAATACCGTTAATCTGTATTTTTTTCAATGAATATATAAGCAAATTTAGTATTGCTTTGTTAAATTTAACTCTTTTCTAAAAATATGAAACTATTGCCTAGATCTTAGCAAGTATTCATATACATATATATATATATATATATATATATATATATATATATATATGCTTTCTATTAATTTTTTTTGACTCTTAAGGAAAGAGTGGAGAAAATTCATAGTCTCTTTTACAAAAGTAACGTGTGTGTATTTTATGTGTCTGGAAAGAGGTTCCATGTCTTTCTTATTGACTCAGCAAATACTTGATTACCTTTAAGGGTTCCCTCAAAGATTAAGAACTAATGTCCTAGGTATTTATGAGAAACCATGGATTTACATGTTTGCTGACCTTTATCCTAGACCACAAACAGCATCATTTAAATTTCAAATCTAAGTGCCATTATCAAGAACTTATGTACCCTTAGAATAAAAAAGAATGAAGTGCGACAAAGAAGCAAGGTCAAAAGATGTCATTTTTCACATTAGTGTATACATGGATTAGCTTCAGAGGTTTTTTTTTTTTTTTCTTAATGAAATTCAAGATAGAGGTTGCTAGTTTGAGATAACTTCATCAATCCTCTCCATAGTTCAGTTAACTTCACTGCTAGAACTTACTGCCACCATGCATGGTAGAGGGTATGGTTTCAATGCCCTTGTTATATTGCTTCACTCTATTGGAGAGCTATAGTCTATGTGGATTTAAAGTTTTTTAAATAATCAAATAAAATTATATAGATTGAATTGAGTAATGTCACCATATAATTAGACTAAGAGACATTATTTTTTTAAGATATGAAAGACATGAGAGTAATAGAGAAAGCTTTTAACCGGAATGAGTACAAAGAACAACATTTAGGTTGCTTTACATTATAGTTATTGAGATATAATTTACAACTGGTAAATATTTTCCTGTTATACAATTACATGGGTTTTGAAAAATTTATACAGCTATGTAACCACTGTCACTATAAAGATATAGAATATTTCCATTAACTTAATAATTCACATGATCATTGTAGTCCATCCAAACAACCAATGCCTAGAAATTACAGACTTGATTTTTTCCACATATTTTTTGTCTTTTCCAGAATGTAATATAAGTAGGATCGTAAAGTTTGTAGTTTTATGTGTATGTGTCTCTAATTTAGCATAATAAGTTTGAGATTCTTTTTTGTTAGATATTACCAAATACTGTTCCCTTTTTCACTAGAAAGTGCTGCATTGCATGGATGTCACAATAACTATTTATTCCTTTAGTGTTCTATTGAGATTTGTCTTGCTTCCAGTTACTACTACAGACTTTTGCATATGGGTCTCTTTGTGGACATATGCATTCTTTCTCTTGGGAAAAAGCCTGGAAGGCTGATCACATGGTTGCTCATTATATTACATACATAGATACATTTTATGTGTTATATATGAGATACTAAACTGTTTTACAGAATGATCAGTGTTTTACATTTCTAGCAGCAATGCATAAGAAGTGCTTTGCATCTGCATTTAACTCTTGGCATTGCCATTCTTTTAGGCATGCTTATATGTGCATAATAAAAGCTCCTTTTGGTTTTTATTCACATTTCCCTGATAAGTAATACTGTTGAACTTCTTAAGTGTACCTAGTTACCATCCATCTCTCTTATTATTGGTAATCTGTTGAATTTTTTTTTTTCATTTTAATAGAATTATTATTATTATTATTATTATCTTCATTAGTAGTAGTAGTAAATTATGAGAGCTTATTAATACATTCTGGTTTAATCCTTTTAATAAATATGTGATTTTTAAATTATTTTCTCCAAGTCCATATCTTTATCTTCTCATTTTCATCACATTGTCTAAAAGATTTTCATTACAGTTATCAACTTTTCTCTTACAGTTTGTACTTTGTATGTGGACCGTTGTTCCGGGAGGGGTGCTGTAGCCCAGACCCAGCCTGACTGAGACTTACCATGCAAGATGGGACTTTGGAACAAGTCTTTCTCTGTCATTATTTTTCTCTGGCTTATGGATACCAAACTTTGCCATAAGTCTTGTATTGGTCTTAGGTGAATGTTTCCTGTGTCTTTCACAGAGTTACTAGATATCGGCTTGGTATTGATAACAAAATTTTGGAACCAAGTTTGTTACTTATCCTTCCCTGAGGGATAGAACATTTTGAGATTCTCCTCTCAGAAGTAATACATCTTTTCCTATACCACAGCATGGATGTTTGATGCCCTTCCTACAGTGGGGTTTGTCTTCTTCTTATGAGGAGAGAAGAATCCAGGGAGGTGAACAGGACTCTGAGCTCATCACTGCCTCTCCATCATCCCAGAGCTCACATACATCTGCACCACAAATTGACTCTCTCCAGTTTGTGCTTGTCCACAAACTTTCCTGTGGGAACAAGGTACAATCTTGGAAGCAAAGTTTTCTAATAATTATGAACTCCTATTTTTTTTTTTCTGGAGTTCCTGGCTATTCCAAATGAACACATTAACTGATGTTCAGCCTCTAATTATTTCTCAAACTTTTAAATGGTTTTGTCTCAGCCAATTGTCTCATGATCTCCTTGTCCTTCTGTACTATGCCAAAAGTGAAATGATTATTTCTATCTCATTAATCCTCTTTAGAAATTAGTTTCTACTTAGATATCTTGTAAACCTAGGCCTCTGATGGGCTCATTAAAAGCACTAATTTTGTAAATCATTAATCTTTTTCTTATTTTTAGTGTGTACATTCTTTGCAGCTTCTTATGTCTTAAACAAAAGTGTATACTTATTAAAATATAATTGTGCAGTTATAGAAAAATAGGGACTAGTATGAACAAAATCTAAGTGAAAGGGCAGTCAGAACAATATAGGATTTATGCACCCACATAATCAAAGTTTTTCACATCATTCAACTATATAATCTAAAAACAAGAATCCCCATCAAAATTTAAATTAATAAAAGCCTTTTGTAAAGGTCATGAAAACAACATTTATAGTATGCACACGTAATCAAACTTTATTTGGACTACTTTAATTCTGTGTGTCCTACTTTAAGAGAAACATTGACAAGCGAAAAATCTCTGATGACAAAAAACCATCTAAGAGGCTAGATCCATTTATGAAACTGATGCTATTTGGGAGGAAAGATGAGAAATCAAAATCACCAGCAAATATAGCTCTCTCTGCAAAGGTTCCTATGGAGATAAATTTTTACAGGAAATAAATCTCTTTGGCCTGGTATTTTTTTATTTTTCTAACCAAATAATTGTTTTTTGGAAAAATGTTTTACTATCAATTTTTTAAAAATATGAAATGAATGAGATGAGTTTTTTGGTTTTGTTTCCTTGTTTTTTTGTTTTTGGTAAAACATACTGGGAAACGTTGCCATAAGACTTTGACACCAGACCCTTACGTAAAACCTTGAGCTTGGATGAACAGGGTTGGGCTACATGTATTTCTGTCACCAAGACTTTTTGTCTTCATTTTTTGGGTCTTAAGTTGGAGTTAATCGAGTTACTTTCTCAGATTCTTTCTTACAGATTCACAGTTCTCATTTTAGCTCCTGTGATCTAATCAACAAGAAGAAAAAGTTAATGATACACTCAAATGAAGGGAACTGCTAGCACAATGCATATTTCCGTTCTGAAAATTAAATGCTATTACATTTCTTGAGATGAAGAAATTGCATGGGTGAAGAATGAAGGGTCCCTAAATTTGAGTAGAGGTAGAGATTAGAGAACAAGAATCTAAGAGTAAGAATTGCTGTTAAAATGTAGGAATCGCTTATAAATTTATTTTTAAACAGATATGTAAATTACATAAGTGTGTGCCTCACATATTGTATGGATATATAATCAGAGATTCCTTCATTGACAGAGTCTTCAATTTTTGGTAATGATGATAAACAACAATTGTGTTTTTATATTTTATTTATGTTCTATTTATTTATTTGAATTTGTATTTTTAAAGCACAGGTTTAAGGCATAAATTACAAAATTTCATACCAAAAAAAAAACAATGCATGAAATTACTTTTTGGCTCCATTTTACTAGTTTATGCTTTGATCTCTGAGGTAAATTAAATTGGTTATACTCAAGCATTTAGGAAAGTACAAGAATAGGGAAACTAAAACATGTCTCTGAGAACATTTTTCATTCTATTAACTCTTTTTTTTGTTTTGTTTTGCTTTGGTTTGGTTTGGTTTCAGGGATTTATCTCAGGGACACTCGACCACTGAGCCACGTGTCCAGCCCTATTTTGTATTTTATTTAGAGACAGGGTCTGACTGAGTAGATTAGTGCCTCGCTAAATTGCTAAGGCTGGCTTTGAACTTGAGATCCTCCTGACTCAGCCTTCTGAACTTCTGGGATTATAGACATGTGCCATCACACCTGGCTATTAATTCTTAAAAGTGATAAAACTGGGACTCCATCTCCATAAATATAAATCTAGTGTAGAGGAAAAACTTGGGACATAAGTCTATGTAGTCCAGCCTTGTTTATCCAATCTCAAGGCCTTAAAAAAATGGTCTGGTGTCAAAGCCTCATGACACGGTTTCCAGTGTGTGAAAGGACGGAAGGAAGGAAGGAAGGAGGGAGGGAGGGAGGGAGGATAGGAAGGAAGGGAGGGAGGAAGGAAGGAAGGAAGGAAGGAAACCTCACTAATTGCATAGGTTTTTATTGATGCCAAAAAATTATTCCAAAAAATAATTGCCTGATTAGAAAAATGTGAAAATGCTGGTCCAAGGAGACTTAGATTTCTTTCCCATAGAAATTCTCAGAGCTTTATGCCATCTGAAAATCTTTAAGAAGTATGGTTAATAATCAGTATTAGTTACACATTTTCATTTCATTTCATTTTCATTTTATAATAAAAGAATTTTATACATAGTAAAAGAAGTTTTATTAAAGAGTATTTCTGAAAATATATTCTCTAGAATTTTAAATTGTAGGAGATAGTTGGGAGTTTTTTCTGTCTTTTGCCTAAGCCTGGGGTAGTTTAAGGATGCTGGTTCAGCATTCATGATTTTACTTCTTAGTCAAATATTTTTCAATGTGAAGAGGAAGGAGTAGACTTCACAACTGAAAAAATATTGAGACGTGGGAAGAAAAGAATTTGAAAGACAAACTAAAATTTTGTAGAATATTTTAAATAAAAATTGTTGATTTTAAATATAAATTTATGCTAAAAATTTGCCTATGCAAATTGAGAATGTCAGCAATAAAATTAATAATAGTTTCCATTAAGTTAACTATTAATTTTAATAGAAATAAGTTGCATTTTTACATAGATTTATCATTTAATTTAATCACTAGAAATCTTCTAGTTTAATATTATTTCATCTATTTTATAGATGAAGTAATGGAGACTAAGAGAAGTTGTATAACTTGCCCAAGGTTACACAGCACCAAATGTCAAAGCTGATATTTCAATCTCAGAACTTCCCAAGTCTAGCACCCTACTGTTTTCCACTGAACTTCAAAAGGATTTAAGTAGCTGCTTAAAGCTAAGAGCACATTTGCTTCATTTAAGTAACATGATGCTTGTAAAACATCAAAGAAGGAAATTGCAAATTGGATATCAATGGTAAAAAAGCATTGATTTCTTTAATCATAAAAGAAATTTGGGACTTGCATACTCAAATAACTAAAACTACTTTTCCCATTTAAATTTAAAGAAATCATCTTAATGTTTTTTCTTTGTCCTAATTAATTTATTAAATGCGTGAGTTCACTGACTGGACTCTATGATTACATATTCAATTCAGGGTTTCTGAATTTTTTAATGGAGATGTCAGTCTCACAACAATCAGCTCTAGTATCTTTATAGCAGCCTCTCATCAAAGAGATCATAGATTTATTCAATGACAAGATTAAATGACCACTGCTACCGAGACAAAAATAATTTTTCAGGCATAAAAATACTAGTAGTAAAGATGACTGCAGAGAAACACTGTAAAGAAAAATCAATCATAAGTAAATATTAAGCCATAGGTTTTGAAGCCTTAAGTCACTCTCTGGTAGTAAAATAAATGTTCAGTAATTTCTTAAAGATTTTTGAAGCTAGCATTATATATAATGCAAAACAAAAAAAAAAAAGAGTTCTGTCAGGTTGTGAGATTTCCTGGTAGTACATAGTTTCCAGTGAAATTGGCTGTAAATTCTGATAATTTAAACTTACACTGAGCTTCTCCTTGTGCATGAGGCATGTGACAGTGACTGGTCCATGATTAAACAGTCAGATCCTGAGCTCTCCATGATGATTCATGGGCATATCAGCTGATAAGTGAGGCTCCCTTTTCAGTTGAGCAGAAAAAGTCTTATACCCAAAGGGACTTGAAGTACAACCCATCTCTAGCAACCAGGCTGAAACTGAAACCTGGAGGGATACATACAGCTGATGGAGACCCCAGAGTCATAATTATTCTGATTGGAGACAGAGATAAATTACTACAGCATAAAACAAAACAAACATTGCAAGAACCTGGTAACAAGAGCTTTGAATTGAAACATAAACATTCCAAGATCAACCAGAAAATGTGGAAAAGAACATCATGTTGTTCATCAGCAGGGAATTAAAGTCATCTGGACCATAGATTCCTTTTTAAAAAAGGCTAAATATTATTACTTGTTACTTAATGAAGAAGAACTAGAAATTAATAACAAAAACTACAATCCTTTAGGGTTCATTGTATATAATAATGGTCCAATAAATTCCATATAGTTTTCATAAATGAATGTAGATTTAATCATGTTCAATAAATCCTTCTGTCAACTTTAAAAATTTCTGGGTTAAAACAAAACTGAAAATACTCAGGTATGTCGCATATTGATATATAAGCTTTGTGAATATTTTCTGAACCTTGGAATCAATATTTCAATATCAGAGTGAACAAAACCAGCAATAAAGGCCCTTTCTCAAAAAAATGTTTAAAAAAAAATCTTAATTCTACTTGGGTATGCTGAACACCATAGCAGCATTTACCTCTGTATTCTGAAAATTCTTATTTACGGCCCATCTCCTAAGTAAACTGAGAATGTGTAAGAGAGAAGTGTGTGTTATTCATCTTCCTGTCTCCAGGGCTTAACACTGTACATGGAATATGGGAGGAGCTCAGTATGTTTGTTGAAATAAATTGAATAAAGCCTGAATGAATAAAGAAAAACACAAAGAGAAGCAAAGTAGCATTATTGCAGAACAAGGAATGGATCATGAATGAGCAATTAGTCTTAAATTGTGACATTGGCATTAATCAAAGAATACTTTTAGGCTTGAGTTACTTCACCTGAAAATATAAAGCTTCATCAAGGTCATTTTAAAATATCTGATTCATTGAATTTTTTTTTTCATTTTTTCGCTTTTCATTGGAGAACACCGTTCTCCAATGAAAACTTACCATGAATCTCAACATTCAAAACTGATAGAAATAGGCCTGACCTTGTGGAATTAGAGGCGTGCATAGGTTATGGAGCTGGATTTGACCTCTCCACTGCAATTTTGTTCTTATCCACCACCATACGGCAAAAATAAAATAATAATAATAACTTTAATGCATTTTTTTACATGAGATTCCCAAACAGCATAGTTTGTACTATTCGATGAACTTTAAGCAATGAGGAACTATAAATATCTAAGTATGTACCTGTGCAAATATATGATATTTGTAGCCATTCATTTATATGAGCATATACATGCACACCCTTACAAGGTGTTTATTTTATAGTTAACATGTCATCGTCATGCCCTGCTCCTGGCACACACATCTTGCTATGATTGAGCTGATGTTAGGCTTCCCCTATAAACTAATATATACACAAAACAAATAAAAGGATCAAAAGGTGTAAGGAATAAAAAAAACTTTCTTGACTTTTCAACAAAACTTGCTCACTTTTATAATTTTACATGACTCTTTTAAAGCATCTGATTTCTCACCCACGTTCTGCATGGTTGATGGAATTTGGGATTCCTCTTCATGATGCAGGATGGTGGAGAAATAAAGCTAAGAAAAAAGAAGGTGGCGAAGAAACCACACTACACAGAAAGTAATTTTGAAAAGCGAGGGCAGGATGGCTCTATGACCTTAGGGGTGCAGCTTCCATACTTGGAGGGAGGGGGAGGAGAGAGAGAGAAAGAGCGAGCCCACATTTGGTTTATTTATACAAGGGAATTTCAAAGGTTTTCTTCACAACGTTCTTCTCCAAATAGGGCAGGAAGTGGGCTGTCCAAACCAAATGAGTTATGCCAATTCTGGAGTTACAGGAGCTGTTCCATTGGTAGAGCAAAGACAGAGAAGTCTACACATGGGAATGCAGGGTCCTTCCCAAGGAGAGACCTAAGTCTCCCATGGCTCAGTACCCAGTAAAAGACTGCTTAAGTAGCTTTACTGATGGTGCACCCCACTTATTTTTAATGTTTAATGTGGTTGTAATTACTGTAGACATGTACAGTATAGAAAAGTTAACGATCAAGGAGCCCTCTCAAGTGTGGTTCATTCTCAATTCCATATTTTACTCTTCAGTTGCTTTGAAAAGACAATTTTCTTAATCTAATTAAAATATTGCCATACTTATGCTGCCAGTAATGAGTTTAATCAGCGCAAGAACATTGTAAATATTCTCTATTAAAATTTTTTTTATCATTGAAAAATGATTTTTAAATTTCTACAACAGGTTTATCATTACTAAAAATGATACACGTTGTGTTTGACTTGATAATTATTTTGTTATCTTGGCATGAATATAATTATGCATATTTAGTTTTTCTCTATTACAGGGCTTTAGATTAATAGTTTGTTCTTATGAGTATATTGTTACTTTTACAGAAATGGAAGTTACACATTCTTTCAAAGTTATCCAGAGAAATAAAGCTCTGTTGTATATTTTGAATATGAAATTTAAATTCAGAATAATTTTTACAGTATATATTTATGAGTAAAGCCAATTATTTTGACTGAGTCAGCTTTCATGTTTCTTGTGTTTAAAATTCACCAAGACAATGTCTGTGTAGAATACTAAATGAGATTTAGTCCTTTGCTCTTATACAGGCTATGTATATGGTAAGCAGGAAGCGAAAATGCAGTTAATGATTATATCTTAAGTTTTTTGAGTGCTTAACATGTGTCAGGCACTGTTCTAATACTTCTAAGGATGTCAAAAGGATGGTATATAAGAACAGACTCAAGATTAATTAAGCTCAGGGAATGACTCCTTAAACCTCTGTCACAATCACAAAATTGAAAGAACAGAAATTCACCACTGCAAGTAAATGTCCAAAGAGCACACTGTCTTACAGCAATAACCAGGAATTAAGAAGACTCCTCCAGAATATTCCACTCAGAACCATGTTGCTAATTCCTTGGTAGCAACTAACAAACAAAAAGAAAACAAAAGAAAGAAAGCAAGCAAACAAACAAATAGATGATTTCCCCATCTCTCACTTCATCACTCCATTTAGCTTATTTCCAAATTCAAATTTCTTAGTAATCCATCTAGTTGACAAACCTGATGCAGGAACTTAGAAAATCTGGGAAACGATATTTTAGCACACTAGAAGGAGTTGGAATAGGCGTCCAATGGGCCGATGTCGTGTATCCATCAATGCCAAAGACTACATCTATGTACTAAGATTATACATTAATTTTATGAATTCAAATTTGATATTTCAAATACTGGGTCAGACAGAAGACAGAGAAAACATTAGTTTCCTCCAAGACTATTTGTTGTAAACTGGCACAAATGCTCCTTTTGTTAAAGGAAAACTCAATAGCCCTATAAAACAAAAGGGTGCCATAAATGGAACAAGTATTTTGAAAACTTCTTGGGGGAGATTATGATACAAAGACTGAGAAAGAGGATTGAAGGAAACCCACCACATTGCACAAACATAAAATGATAAGTGACTGCACAGGTTATTGTAATTTCATGACCTTTCAAAAGCAGTCGAGAAGTGAATAATAAAGAGGTCCAATTTCAGGATTTTTCAATGAATAATACACCTTCCCTTGAAAATGAATGTTTTACAACAATACATCTGTCTGAATAGTTTTATTAGTGTGCATGTTGGAGCCTAAAAGAGTCAATAAATGGGGATGGAATCAAACTAAAAATCTTCTTCTCAGCAAAAAAATAAAAAACAACAATGAGGTGAAGAGACAGCCTACGTTTTGGGAGCAAATTTTTGCCACATGCACATCAGATAGGGAAATAATCTCAAGGATATATAAAGAACTCAAAAAACTTAACACAAAACAACTACCAACACAATCAACAAATGGGCTAAGGAGCTAAACAGATACTTTCCAGAAGAAGATATACAATCAATCAACAAATATATAAAAAATGTTCAACATCTCACTCCAGTCAGAATGGCAGTTTATAAAGAATATATACACAATAAGTGTTTTTAAGGATGAGGGGGGAAAGGCACACTCATACATTGCTGGTAGGACTGCAAATTGGTGCAATCAATCTGGAAAGCAGTATAGAGATTCCTTAGAAAACTTGGAATGGAACCACCATTTGACCCAGCTATTCCAAAGGACTTAAAAACAGCATACTACAGTGATGCAGCCACATCAATGTTCATAGCAGTTCAATTCACAATAGCTAAACTGTGGAACCAACCTAGATATCTCAATAGATGAATGGATAATAAAAAACTATGGTATAAATACACAATAGAATATTACTCAGCATTAAAAGAGGGTAACATTATGGCATTTGCAGGTAAATTGATGGAGTTAGAGAATATCATGCTAAGAGAAGTAAGCCAATCCCCCAAACCAAAAGCCAAATGTTCTTTCTGATATTTTGGCAATAGGAAGGGCACATGACCTGATTTCCAGTGCTCTACCCTTATATACTGAAGTGAGGCCTGTGGAGGGTAGTGGGGAGGGGGAGAGGATAACACTGCACTCTGAACATAGGAAACAGAAAACCCACCCCTCCTCCATCACCTAAATAATGGAATAAGGCTTGTTTGAGAGATCAACTCATACAGTGCAATGGACACCTCCATTATATCACTATAAAATACAAGCTGAATTTTCATGCACTAATATAATGATTCTACTAAGAGTTTGAGGACGAGTAATAGACCTAAAGAGAAGGACCAAAATGAATGACAAAAACAACTAAAAACAGAAGAAAGAGATATGAATCAAAGAAAATTGTACTAGAAATACTCAGAGAAGTTTCAGGATAAATTTAATTCAGAGAAAAACATAAATGCTGTTGTGAAAAGAAAAACATATTCAAGATATTCATACTTAAAAATATAAAGTACACATATTCATTAGTCTGTATTTGGGCAAAATATATTACCTGAAAGAAAATATGAGAAATCTCCCAGTATCTAGAGAATCAATCTAAAGGTCTTTGGAGCTCTGTTTAATGTGTCACCTGTACAGAAAAGAACAAAGGAAACAGAGGAGGAGAGAGGCATTTCATTTGCTTGTGCTTTAAGATGATAATTTTCCTGAAACTAGTGCCCACATTGAAAGGACCCCACAGAAGCTAAGATATAATTACTTCCTTTAACTTTCACTTACTAACAAAATAATAAAATTATAGTGATCTTAAAGTAATAGAAAACATCACTCCTTCAAGATGGGAAGAAAAGAATAACTCTAAAAATATTGGAACAAAATTTATATGAAATTTCTGTTTTGCAAAAACAGATACTAGAAAAATTAATGTCTGAATGATATTTATTTTCAACACAAAATTGTACTCACATTAATACTTTGAATTTAAAAGATAAAACAGATATTTTGAGCCAGAAATACTAAGGATTTTTAAGTCTGCTGAGAGCCATAGCCAAGTAGGAATGACGCATGGCATTTTTGGTTGAAAGGTGACTCCAGCAAGCCATCTTAATCATTATGTTAAGATGTGCATTCAATTGGAGATTAGACCCCTGCTGTCCACCTTGGCCTGCTACTTTGGAGCTCTCATGGGACTCCCGGAGAGTCCCCATTGGTTGGGGAAGTGCGGTAGGAGGGGATTCCAGAGGAGGGATTTCCTGTTGGTGTAGTGTGTCCCAAGAGAACACCGCATGCGTGGTTCGTGGGAGAATTTCCGGGGAGCATGTGTGGAGTGTGCTGGTGGAGTTCAGAAATAAAGTTTGTTCCTGCTTCAGTGGTTCATGATTTGTGCCCAGCCAGACTGCGGCATAAGTCTTAGCTTACTTTTGGGAGACATTTTAAAGAATTCCTTGAAAAATTCATGCAAAACTTTTTTTATGATAAAAATAAAGATAAATATAATAAGTATAAAATAAGCAGTATTAGAAATCTGGATTATTTTCTATTCACAGTGATAGTGAACAGTAAATCACTATCTGTATTTTAATGTAATGTATGGTTACATAAAATTTAGAAATCATTAAAGTAAAAGTATATTATGAATAAATGTTAGTAGCATGAATGTAATGATCATTCAATTTAATTAAATTATCTTTACCTAAAAGCTATTTTAAAAATTACATGATTATCCCTGATAGATCTTCAAAAAGCATTCAATAAAAACCTAATATGATTTGTACTTATTAAAGAATAATAGCAGATTTACATTTGAAAGTTACTTAGTTTTATAAAAAAGTGTAAGAAATTTATCAAAGACATCAAACTTCATTGTGAAATATTATATGTAGTTTCATTAAGGTCAAGAAGGAGATAACAAAGATGTTATTCTTCAATGCTGTCCTGGAAATGTTTTGATAAGAAACATGTGTGAGATAAAGATATAAAGAAAATGTGATACACACACACACACACACACACACACACGCCATGGAGTATTATTCAGCTATAAAAAAAGAATGACTTTATGGCATTTGATGGTAAATGGATGGAACTAGAGATTATCATGGAAAGTGAAATAAGCCAATCTCAAAAAGTATAAGTAAATGGCAGAAAGATCAGTTAGTAGAAGGAAGGGAACAGGGGGAGGGTGGCGGAAAAAGGAGGGGCAAGTACTGGAGACTGAATAGGAACAAATTATATTCCATTCTTTTATAATTATGTGAAAATAATTCCTATTGTCATGTATAACTAACTAAAAAGAACCAATAAAAAAAAGAAACCCACAGGTGTTTGCATATAAACACACACTACAGCTATTGGAAAGGAAGAGAAGCAACTGTGAATAAATGCATCCAATTTGTTGTATGTGAACTCCATAAAAATATGAATGTTATAAAATGATATATCTTCAGAGGCTAGAAATTATACTCAATACGTAAATTTCAGTGGCCAGACAAAATGATGTATAATCATCAATAACTCTCTAATACAACATAGAGAAAATTAAATAAAAATATTAACATAACAACAAATGTCTGAGAAACCTAAGAAGGAAACATAAATGCATAATGTTTGTAATAAAGAAAATTCTGTCACTTTAATTAAGGGAGCGTACATAGACCACTGAAATAAATTTAGAATATTGCATAGTCTTGATAGAAATATTTATAAAATAGAAATGTCACTTCTCCAATTAATTTTAAACCTTAAAGAAACTAAAAGGACAAATAACAGACTATATAAAAACACTTGAATTATATGAAATGCACTGGAAGCAGAATGTATAAAAAACTAAAGAGTTAAAAAAAACAGGTCAATAGAGGCAGAAAATTCACCAAATAAATAATGTAAATAACCTACCCATACAGATAAAGTTTCTCAAATTCAGAAAAAGTTAATAAAATAAGTAAATGTAAGTTTAAATAACATTGGGCATCATATTTAATTGGGCAGCAAAAAAAAAATATTTGACAGTTCATTAATACTCTTTGCAGGTAACGTTCTGAAAAAGAGCATTCAGCAGGCAACCTTTAGACCTATAGGTAATTAATTATGTCAAATGTCCTGCACTTTAAGGTTAAGGAGTGTAAAAGGAAAAAAAAAAAGAATAGTAGATAGCAAGTGTGAATCAGAGGATATGGCAGAGCTACGTATGCCTAGAATAATAAAAAACAGACAAAATTCAAAAATGTACATAAAAGAAAAAGAGTAGAATTTATGTTTTTTTTGACATACAGAATCTCTTGCATATTCTAAGGAAATATATTGAGTAATTAATATACTTCACATGCAAAAAATTGTTAACATATAATTGGAATATAAAATAAAATAATCTTTCTTTTCCAGATACGGCAAACATGGCAAATCCATAAGCATCACAGAAGTAAAAATCAACCAAAACCTACAGGAGATTCTAGAACTAAGCATGAAAAAGTACTCACCTCACAGAAAGGTGGCAGGATAATGGTTATCTAGAGAATGGGAAATACTGAGGTGAAAACAACATCTGGGTTGATCTATGAAATGAGTGATGAGCATAGAAATTGTAGAACATTTAGGGTGAGAACTCAGAAGCATTTTTTAAAAATATGCAAATGCTATTATTTTTGAGTTATAAAAAATGTAGACACAAATACATCCCATCTTGTTTTCTCATCAAGGATCCAACTTACATAAACAAAAGGAGATGGAAATGGAGAAGTAGGGACAGGCTGAGAGATATTACTTTCTAGAAAGTAAGTTC
Source organism: Marmota flaviventris (assembly GCF_047511675.1). Lineage (NCBI taxonomy): Eukaryota > Metazoa > Chordata > Mammalia > Rodentia > Sciuridae > Marmota > Marmota flaviventris. The sequence goes on from NC_092504.1 coordinate 37,047,562, forward strand.
CAATTACAAGCATTTGTGCCACTCAGGTCACAATTTGGTGGGTTCTGAGTGCCAGCCGTCAGTCTTCTCCACACCATCTGTCATTTAATACACACTGTTGACCACTGATACCACCATTTGTCAAAATGGAAACTTCAGTAAATTTGTGCCAGCTATTATTCATGCAGCTATAGTGAGCACTTTTTTTTCCTGAGAAATGAATTATCTATAGTTTTCCTGCAATTAGAAAGTATTTAAGGTCCCATTTTCTTTCAAAAAATTTAGACATTATATTCATAAATATTAATCATGCTGCTGTTACCATTACATTTGTGCGTTTGTGTGTACATCTATACATACACACATATAAGTGTGTGTGCATGTGTGTGTAATTTTTTTTAGGCCAGAGATGAATTGTGAGTATGGGAAATTTGCATATATTTCACAGTAATGCTTTGTTCTTCTTTCAAATAAAGCAAAAGACAATGTTGTTATCAAGCACAGTTAACAGTGTCACTCGAGCAATCAACCTGCTGAGTATTTCATTAGTCTCTTATGACAATACTTGATACTTGACTGGAGAAATGATTAGGGTCATGACATGAAAGAGCATTTACAGTTGTGCAGTAAAACAAAGCATTCTATTGGTTCAGTTTTGCTATGGATTGGGTGGGAGAGGAGAAAAGTAAAAAAGAGCTACACAGTGCAGAAATGTACTTTTAAGTGATTCAATATGGATTATCTCCATGACTGGTTTAGATATGAAGTGTTTCCCAAAAGCTCATATGACAATATAAGAAAGTTTAGAGATAAAATGATCAGGTTATGAGAGTTTTGACCTAAACGGTACATTAATCCACTGATATGGATTAAGGGGGCAATAACTATAGGCTGGTGGGGAGTGGCTGGAGGAGGCAGGTCACTGGGGCAAGCCTTATGGGTTTATATTTTTCCCCCAGTGAGTGATCTCTCTTTTTGCTTCCTGTTGCCATGTCCTGAGCTGCTTTACTCCTTGATACCCTTTTGCCATGAGGTTCTTCCTCAGGTCCTGAGCAATGGAGTAAGTTGTGTATGGATTCAGATCTCTGAAACAATGAGTGTCCAAAAAACTTTTCCTCCTCAAAAATTGCTCTTGTCAGTTCTTTGATCACCTCATTTTAAAATCTGACTAAAACAATGACCAGACTCTAACCAGGCTCCTCTGAGTCCTCTCCTTCAGTAGGTCTCAAGTTTGGCTTGTAAAGACTTGAACAAACACCAGCAAATGTTCTAAGGCCATACCCCTAAGATAACTTCATCTTCCCTTCAAATGCCTGAGGCAACTCAAGGCTGCCAAAAATTTACCATTGTTTCCAGCCAACACCAGAGCAAAGGGCCTAGCCCCACAGTCTCTTGGGATAATGCAATCTGAGGGGATCCTTGCCTGCTACCAGACACAGCTGGCCTAGGGGTATTTACATTTATTCACCCCTCACTCTGTCTGTCTCACTAATTCTCTCTTTAAAATGTCCAGTCACCTTTGTACAAATTGAAGTTGAGTTGAGTTCACTGTGGGCCCTTTGCTTCAGTGAAAAATCTGTCCTTACTTTAAGCAGTGTCTGGCTTTGGTTGTTTTTGACAGACGAAGTACACAAAAGTGCAAATTACACTTCTAAATACTAAGACAAGGAGTCCACTCTAGTGACTTTGCAGGTGTGAGTGTGAAATAACTGTCACATCTCCAAGGCAGACAATATTTTTTCTCACTGTGTACTGCACATCAGGAATCTGAGCCTTTAGCTGACTCAGATTCATCAAGGGTGAATCCTGCCTGTCTTTAGTTATCCCAAGAGAAAGGAAAATGCATTTTTTTTTAAGAAACTCAATCTGTCATCTCTCAAAATATCTCAAAACCAGCTCTATCTTTATGGAACCAAATGTTTTACAAATATTAATATGAAATTATGATTTCTTAAAAGTGATTCAGAATCAAAGAGAAAGGAAACATGACCATTCCCAGATCAGTAAAGAGACTGACTTCCTTCTCATAAAACATCTCGAACACCATGATTCTTAATGGCATTTTTCCCTCCTCCCAGCTTTGTTCAAGAGAGTGGAAAAAGCATTTTCCTTCCCAGTATGTGATTATACCTGTCCACACACTGGCAAAAATTTGGCTTCAAAATGCATTTATGTCCCTTATATCTTGTAATTTCTTCTCATCTTTTTCTATATTTATTAATTTTTTTTAGTCTGTGTTTACAACACATCTCTCATCGTTCTACTAATGCAGAGACTCCGTTTGCAGGCTAACAAATAAGACACTTCACCACTTAATCTGTGTTGCTTTACTCTGACATAAGCAAACGTTCCTCCTTTTTTAAATCCATATTTCTCTTCTGAAAGATATTTTGATAGCTTGTTTATTTTCCTCCATCTTGAAATAACATTATCAAACTGAAAGGGAAGTCACCTTGCTAGGATGATAATTTATAAATGTCAAAAGTTGAGGGTTAGGCCTTGGAGAGAAGAGAGTGATTCTCTTATTCCTGCTTCTAAAAAGAAAGGGACTTAAAGGTTACAAAATTTTGCATGTATTGGATGTAAAACCTTTGTTTGTTTTTTAATCTCTGGAAATTTTATGTAAGGGATTATATGATGATTCCATTTATCATTCCATTGTATAATAATTCCATTTATCATTTATGAGGGTACATCTCATGAAAGCTTGTTAATGTGGCAATTTTCAATGTCCTTTATTTTTCCTCACAAAAATAAATGAAGCATATTGATTATCAGAATTAAATTTTAAATACCATTAAGTGCCATTAGTATTTGGAAAGGATAGAAAACACTTAACTTCATTGCTTTTACAACAAAAGTAACATATGGACAGAATCCAAAGGAATTCATAAAGCTATGCAATGAATAATATATACCAAATGAGATTTACAGAATAAAAGTTATTTAGGGATTTAGTGAGGAAATAAGTAGCTTAATATGGAACTTAACCTTCAAATAAAAAATAAATACTTGCTGAAGTCAGGCACAGTGTTGCATGCCTGTAATCCCAGCTATTTGGGAGCTGATGCAAGAGAATTTCAAGTTCAAGGCCAGCCTCAGAAACTCAGTGAGATCCCCATTGTCTTAAAACAAAAAATACAAAGGGTTGGGGATGTAACAAAATGGGAGAGTATCTCTGAGTTCAATTCCTAGTACCACTTGCTGAGGTTCAACTCATCAACTTATTGCTTTGACATACATACACACTTGCTGAGATTCAACTCATCAATTTATTGCTTTGACAAATAAGGATATTTATGTTCATAAGTATTTGAGTTTTTTATTAATTATTGTTTTAATTGTGTATATTTATGGAGTAAAATGTGGTCTATATGTGTGTGTGTGTGTGTGTGTATATATATATATATATATATATATATATATGTATATATATATATACATATATATATATATATATATATATATATATATATATATATATCATAAGCAGATCGGGATCATTAACATTTCATCTCCATAAATTTACATAAATATACATACGTTTTGAAGTATGTATACATACAAGTGTTTCAATTAACGTTGTAATGGTATGAATTTAAGGAGTAGAGTGATATTTCTACACATGTACTGTATGTACTGATCTAATTTCCTCTACCTCCTTCTCATACTTTGTGTTTGAACCTTTGTACTCCCTCCTATTTATTCATAAAAATGTATAAAAGGTCATTGTGAACTATAGACCTTCCACTGTTCTATTGAACACTAGAGCTTACTTTTTGCTAACTATATTTCACCCATTGTTAAACCTCATTCTACCTCCTTTCACACCTTTCCAAGACACTAGTAACCACTGTCATACATTCTGATCAACATTCTTCAGCATCTACATATGGGAGAGATCATGTGGTATTTCTCTTTCTGTGTCTGACTTATTTCATTTACCATAATTTCTTCCTGTTCTGTCTGGACGGGAGCTATGTACAAATCTCTAAGTCCTGAGTTAAGAGGTACTGAACAGGTACTGCACCCCACAATACAATTTGGACTTTACCTCGGCTCAGATAAAGAGAGGCAGCTCCAGGATAGGGCATCACCTGATGGGGTTGGATTACACCCACTTGTTTGTTGTAACTCTACCCCCTGCCTCATTTGAATGGCATCTCCCCAATAAATCCCAGTATTTGAGGCATGCTATCTCTCTTTCTTGCCTGCCTTGCCCCCCTTGTGGGAACTGTGGCTGAGGAGTGGTCACTGAATCCAAAGAAAAGGTATTTTCTGTGTCTTGTGTCTTTATTTGGTCCCCAATTTCACCTGGAGTGACCCTGACCAGTTTAGTCGTATGTCATGACACTATTTCATCAATTTTGCAGCAAATAATAAGACATCATTCTTTTCTATGGATGAGTAATACTCCATTGTGTATAGGTCCAACATTATCATTATCCATTCATTAATTTATGGGCTTCTAGATTGTATGTTTCTGTGAGTTTTGGACTGAGAAATGCAGAAGAGACAAGTAGCTGATCATAGTGATGACTCCTAGAATGGTGTGTTCTTATTTTGTTTTATTTGTACAGAGCATTATAAGAGGCTTAGTTTAGTGATCTCACTGCAGAATAGATTAGAGGCAGGGGGTCTGTCTGCAATAATCCATCTAAAGGATATTGTGGTTAGCTCTGTGTGAAATGACAAAGGTCAAATTTAAAGATATGGCAAGAGATGCAGTAGATATGGCAGAAATTGTCAGAACTTAGATATTTCCTGGGTATAAATGCTAACTTTCACTATGGAAAAATTTATAATATGGACCTAGTTAAAACCAACTTAGGTTTAGGTGCTTTTTTTTTTTTTTCGTAATTTCTGTGTCAGAAAATATTTAGAAAAAATGATACATATTAAACTATCGGTGAAAACTTATTTATGAATCCAGAAAATAAAAATGTAGTAGATATGATAGACATTTCTGGAAAAGTAACAATTATAAGGGATCCAAGAGCCAGGCACCTGATAGTCAGTCAGCGAGTCTGTGTAGAATAGCATCTGTATGAGCACACAGGTGTGAGAAAACATGACATGTATTATGTGTTAACTCCAACAGACTAGACATTTGTGTCACATACACACATATGATTTATGATTTAAATTAAGTGCTTAGTACAACCAATGCACATAAACCCACCTAGTATTCTTAGCTTACACTAGAGGAAGTAGATCACTGATAATTTAGTGCTATATGTTTCAGTTAAAGACTATAACCCATTTAAACCAAGAGCTGAGGTTTTTATTAAATCAATAGTCTAAGAATTCAATTATTCGGGTTTCTCATGGCAAGTACTTATTTTAGACAAGTTCTAAATTCTCAAAAGAACATAGTTAAGTGTCATGCCAGTTCAAACTTAAAGAAAGAATAACTTTAATGGCTATTGAGTGCCTACTCTGCTGCTTTACTATACTAGACAGTTAACACTGTCAGGTTGGATTTTCACAATGACTCTGGAGACTAGATGTTAAGTAACAGTCATAAAACTCACAAACATTAATTATTCAATGCTTGGCACAGTTACACAATGACCTAAATGTGTCTGTTCTTTATTTTTTAAAGATAAAACTACTGATAATCATTATAATGTGTAACTCTATACTTTTAAGTACCTATAAGTATCATTTATTTATATATACGACCTCATTTTCAAATAGCAGTGTGTCCTTTACAAGAGGCTCTGTTACACTGCAGAAACCAACACTAGAATTAGACAACCAGTATTTTTCTCTCTTACATTCCATGAGCAATAAAGGTCAGTAGAGGACCTGTACTCATTGTAGTCACTCAGAGACCTGAGCTGACAGAGATTCCATCTTAAGGTTATGATAGCAGGGGAAATAAAATATGATTAGTCATGCACTAGATTTTAAAGCTTCCATACAGAAAAAAAAAAAAAAAAACCCACACACATCTCATTACCCAAAACACGCATACAGCCACATCACACTTGGAAGTAACAGATGTAAACATATGCAAACAGCCTTAATGAAAGCCGCAAAATATGTGAATAATTTCTTAATTGGAAAATGTCTCTCAATAATAATGACTACAACTAATTTTTTTGACCTAATACTAGAAAAATATTTCAAAGAATTGTATTCATATAAACCTTAAATTTATTTTCTGGTTACCAATATAATAGTAAATACTTGTAATCAATTTGAGCAGTACACTAATAGACTTGCGTCTCTTCTAACAAATCTATAATATTTTCTCTGTTGAAAAAAAAAACTAAGATGAATTAGAATCCAAATTTTAACCCAGTATTTTGAAAAAAAATATCTAAATATATATTTAAAATGAGCACAGATCACAATGAAGTAGTTGAATCATTTATTAAGAATAAATTCTAAAAATGATGTATGGAGGTAGTTCAATATGCCTGAATGAATAAATAATTCTCAAGTGGAAAATATAAAGATGGCTAAGTTTTACAAGAAAAGCTTTTCTATGACTTGATAAATGCTTCTTCCAAGTATACCTGAATTTTAAATCATCATTTTATGGATGTGCTTAGCCTTGTTTTATGTACTGACCTCATTTTCTCAATAACCAAAAGCCTCTGAACACTCATTCCTTTACAGAAGTAAATTTTATTCAAAATCTGTGGGGAAAGGTTAGCACAATCAAAATGAATACATTACTTTAAATTTTATACCTCCTTAGCTCTCTGACTCACAGTATATATCTTTTAAGCTCTTGGAATTTCAACATCTCTAGCCACAAATTCGAATAATGTAAAAATATATTACATTACAATTTGTGAAAAATACAGAGAAATGCCAGATTTTTCAAAGAAATTAATAAAAGTTCATATCAAATGAGGTGGCTATGCTTTTGGAGACACAGAGATCTTTTTTGAAGTCATTGGAAAAGTTACCTAAATTATCATTATATGAGGGAGAAAGAAAATTTTGCTGTTTCAATCAGCATTTCAATCCAGAAGACTAAATGTTGATCCACCCTAAAAAGGTTTTATTTAACTTGCATGATAAATATAGGACAATAAGAGGAAAAGAGAAAGAGACTTAAATGAAGACTATCTTTCAGACATAATTGCTAGACAGATAAGGGGTTCAATGATTGAAAGATAGATGACAGATAATAGATAGATAGATAGATAGATAGATAGATAGATAGATAGATAGATAGACAGACATCAGTACATACATGTTCACATACATAAATATATAACTTGGTAACATATTGTGCTAGAACTTTCTGTTACTATAACAAGTATCTGAGATAATTTCTACAAAGAAAATGATTATTTTTTCTTGCAGTTTCAGAAGTTTTAGTTCATTTTCTTTTGTTCCATTGCTTGAACTTATAGAGAGTATGACATCGTGGTGGAGAATGCATGGAAGGGCAAAGTTTACCTCATAACCCAGTGAACTCTCCTTCAAGGGTACAACCTCCGTGACCAGAAGATGTCCCACTGTGCCTCACTTCTTAAAGTTTCCATGACTTCCCAATGCACCAAGCTGGGGACAAAACCTTGAACATGTGTACTTTGGGTGTGGGGCAGACATGTTCTAGCTCTGCTTTAACATTTTTATTTATTAAGTGAAGATAATAATACCCACTTCACTAGCTTGTTGTAATAGCATTAATTATTCAAAATATATAAATACTCCCCTCCCCCCTCTTTATTAAAGGCCCTATGTTATGGTGGTTCTATCACTCACTCACTCAACTGGTTTTTTTTAGTGCACACCAAGTTCTTAGTACTATGGAGGCACCAGGAATTCTTTATGTAATAAAACACAAAATAACCACCCATGTGAGACTTATATTCTAATGTTTCAATAACACTTAAATTAAAAAAATGGAAAACTTTTATTTTATCATTTTTACCCTATGCCTTTAACAACTGATTCCTTGAAGGCAAGATTCAAATAAATGATTCTTTCTCTGCTCTTTCAATGAACTAACTACCCTATTCACTCTGCCTTTCAGAATTTTATAGACACAACATCACTTTATTGTTGAATAATGCACAAACATCTAGTGAAATTATTGTAAAAATATATAGAAAAGGAAAATTCCTATATTTTTCCACAGGTTCTTTTACTCCTTTCATAGCTTAATATAAGTGATATTCAGTTAGTTATTAATCACATCATGTGAATAGAGCTTCTGACTTACTGTGGTTCTCTTTAAACAATAAAAGTCAACATTATGCCTGGGAGTCAAATACAAAACAAAATTCATGTTTTCTTTTCAAGAAGAAGTAAATTTCCAAATACTGCAAAACAATCCATGTTTTCAATGCAAAATTTTCAAGTAATGAACTGGAAATCTATAATTCCCAAATAGCAGTCTGAGGCCTGATGCTACAAAAGGAGCCAATGTCCTGCATTCTTTTGTCATTCCTTTCCTCTAGTTTAACTGAAATGCCTGATGTTATTGATATTGTGAAAATAGCTAGCTACATTTTGAATAGAATAATGTTCAACTCAGACACAGGGATTGTGAAAGAAAACAACATAGAGGATTTCTCCAGAGATCTAGATCTGATAATATTTCCACTTACTGCAACAAAGGCTACTGGTCCCATTGTTAATATTAAAAAAAAATATCTGGTAAACTCTAATCTTAATCTCCCTCAAGGCAGCAGTTTAAACCTCTTCATACTATCATTTAAAATCTTGCTAAAAAAATATTGGCATGTTTGACATTCTAATCCTCAGTGGTCTTGTCAATCTTAGGCATTTATTATACCTTGAATGTTTAAATTCATGTATTTCAGCAAAAATAATTTTGTACTTTCTCATCATCCTTCTAAGAAGATATTAAGCAACATGATTTTCAGATAATAAATCAAAATTTATAAAAACACAATGATCTAATAGTTAGTTTATTTAGAATTCAAATTTAAAGCAAATTCTATGTTAGGAGGCCTTAAGAAAGAATCAGTAAATTTATTTAGATTGAGACTATTTTCCAGAAGCACATTCTTACTTGCTCTTTGGACTTCTCATTTGCAAATGAAAATTTAATTACTATTAATTACTCTCTAGGTCTCACTTCAGTCCACTGGGACTCTTGTTAGTCTCCTCTCCTACCTCTTCTTACCCAAGGTAATAATCTTGTTCATGATTCCTCAATCTCATCTAGCAAGTTCAGGCTTCTGTGACCTTGCTCATAAACTCTCTGTTTAGATTGTGCCCTTTGTAGAGCTGACAGCTTTTCCTCCTTCAATCTTATGTTCTACTACCTTTTTATTCCCAAGAAACATTACCAGAATTCCAATGGTGTTTCCTCAAATCTATCACAGCACACCATCATGAATTTCTGCACCACAGAATAAATTAAATGTCTTTAAATGGAATCGAATGTCAATATTCTTGTCTAATCAAATCAAAATATTCTTGTGTCAACCATTACATTCCAATTGATTTAAGGACAGATTCTGTTTCTCTTTGCAATTATGGCATCAAATCTAAGCCTGGTAGATAATAAACATGAATATGACTGTTTGCTTTGGTGTAGGTGAACTCTCCGACACATTTATTCAGGAAGTCTTTAATATATAATTACTGAGTTTCTACTAGGTGTTAGGTACTCTGCTGGGGATCAGAGCATATACCCTATAGGCAAATATAATAGCTCAAGAAGAGCTATGCGAGGGAAAGCACAGGGCACAATTGCAACCATTAGGGTATTTTAAACATGGTTTTGGAATTTGAAGACAATTTCAGTAAGACAATGATAGTCAAACTAAGGTCTAAAGTTAATATAGCTAGTGATCCTCTTTTCTGAAACCCTTGAGCCAGATAAGTTTCTGTCAGACTTCACAATGTTTTACATTCTAGAGAAAGGTAGCATGATGCATACACAGCATATTTTGTAGCATCCCTAATGGGATTCAGGGCAATACTCCAGTATGTAAAACGTTTCTATTTCAGCAAATAAATGCAAATATTTACTATAATTAATAAATAATAGGATAGTTTCACTTTAGTTCAGGTCAGATCTTGCCTCCAAATAAGTGCAGGTCAGGTTAGGTCTGATTTTTTGCCACAAAAATTCCAAGAAGCTTTTTATTTCCAGAGCTTTGGGGATTTTATAATAGGGGATAGATTATTTGGAGCCTAGAAGACTAAGAGTAAACATTTCCTAGTTCTTACTTCTTTATATGCTTATGATTGAATTCTTATTACAGCCCTATAATGGGTATAGTATTTTATGAGGCAGACAGAAGTTAAGTTCATAGACTTAAAGTCACACTGAGGACTGGTTTAATCAGATTTTAGCAAAGGCAGTACGGTGCCAGAGTCCATGCCTTAAATAAGTGCACTGAAATGTCTTCCCATCATTTATCTAAATGAATGAAGTTAGCAATGGGGTAGTAGAAAGGGAGAAATGAATGAAGAGGAAGGAGGGCGAGAGCACACTCTAAAAAATATGCCTAGGGTGTAGCATTGGAAGTCACAGTTAAGGTTTTCTTATTTACTTGATATCAAATAGGAAAGGGGGTGGTAGACAGCAAGGAGCAGAAGAAATCAATAACTTTATTCTCAGCATTTTAAATTTCAGGAACTCACAATTTGTTCTAAGGGAGGTGTTCTGGTCAAATAGATAAGTGTGGATGGCACAACTGGAGGAGTGTGTGGTGGCTTTTCAGGGATGAGCCTATCAAAAAAGATGTATTTGCACCCAAACAAGTATGCTTTAAAGAGAGGGAAAGAGATAGGAAAAGAATAAATTCCTGAAGAACAAATAATGTAAAAGATCAGAGGAAGAATAAAATAGCCTTATCTATGTCCTATATGCTGATACAAACATTATTGCAATGTTATTAGAATGGAGAAGTACTTTAAAAATACTATATTACAAACAAGAGAAGTTTTTGAAAATTATGAAAATATTTACTAAATAATGTGCTGGAGGAAAATGTAGAATCAACTTTTAGAATTTAAAGAAATTGGTAAAACATGATATAAAATTTTGCTTATGAAAGTTCTTGTTAAAATAAGTCAAATAATTATTTATTTGATTTAATACTGCATAAATTGATTGTGATTCCAATCATAATATTTTAGGATGATACATAAGACTCATGAAAAAATTGGTAAGTCAAGAATATTCACTATAATTATCATTACTTAATATTTTTTCTGTTTTTACCTTGCAGTGTTTTGTATCAAATGAAAAAATAATGAGAAATAATATTGAAAAACAAAAAGGAAAAATAAAGAGGGTTATAAAATTGGATGATTCAAATTAATGGCGATCTATTAAAATAATTTTTCTCTTTAAATAATTTTTCTTCTCAAAGATATTTTACAAAAAAATAAATAGAAATAATAAACAATAAGAAGATAAAAGAAAAAAATCTTATGTTTAAGAAAATCATAGACAAAAGTAAAGTCCAACATATTTATTGAATCAAATACATAAAGCGCTCTGAAAGCAAATTTACTACGTGACATAAAGGTAAGTTAACTAAAGTAAAATTTTTATTCTCTGCTAAAGTATATAATATTATTTTATGGTTACATTGTTTCTTTAACTAATATGTAATGTTATTCTGTTGAAATGACCAATATTTTATTTGTAGATCTAACATCTTAAATTACTTTTAATTTTTTGTAAATAAACATATGAAAATATCTAAGAAATGTCTGAATTAAATAATGAAAACTCATAAATTCTATTCCTCCAGTAGAGTACATGCAATATTGGACCAAAGGGTTTTGAAAATATTGTGTTTTGATTCAGAAGACAGTAGACAAATTGATGAAACAGAATTGAGATTTTAGCAAGGGAAGGAGATGTTCACAATATTTATTATATGCTAAAGGTGCTATTTTAAATCAAAGGGTATCATGCATTATTCCATAAATAGCTCTTAGAAAATTAATAAGACCCTTAAATAATACCATTTTACAACCATAACAAAGATTCCAGATATGTCAATAAGTGAATGAAAAACAAACAAACAAAAAAAGGAAGTAAAAGAAAAAAGGCAGGTAAGTAGGAAATAAAGCTTTAAAAGCAACTCAAAAATCAACCATAAATGTTCATCCTATAATATAACAATGGGAAGAGTTTTATAAAACAAATGCAAACCCCAAAATAGAAATAAAATTATTAATTAAATTGTTTTTAAATAAAAATGAAAATATCTGCTGCAAAGCTGTCTTTCATAGACTCAACTCAAACATCACACTGAAGAATCTGTGGTAAATAGAATTCTAAGAGGCCAATACGATTACTACCCACTAATAAAGACAAGTTGTACAACATCTTCCCAGTTAGTGTGGGTAGAATTTGTGATGTGGTTCTAACCAACAGCAGATGGCAAAGATGAACAGAACTCTGCAGATGTGACAAGGTTTCTAGTCAGTTGATTTTGAGTTAGTCAGAAGAGACATGGGCTTGTCCAGACCTACTTAGGTGAGTTTCTTTTAAAAAGGTCCAGATTTTTTCATGAAATAAGAGACAAAACAGTGGAGAGTTTCCAACTGACTTTGAAGAATCAAGCTCTCATGACTTACAAGATGGCCATGTGTAAGGAACATTGACCTTGACTTTTACTTTGGATTGTGAGACTGATACTCTGGGATATCCTTTTGACCTGTTTTTGAGGTTTATTATTGCACATATTACTTTCACAATTAATTTTAAGAAAGCATAATCTGGGAGGAAACAGACAGCAGTGTGATGACTATTCCCGAAAGGAGGAAGGTGGATCAGATAAAGCAATAAGTAGTCAGAACTGAGATATTAAGGAGTCTCTTTATGAGATGTTTAAATGCTGATGGCAACCACATGGAAATAAGGAGTGCTTGACAATAAAAGAAAGTGGGGTACGGTAGAATCAGACCCCAAGAGTGAAAAAAAGTAGTGGTTTTGAAAAAAAAAATTCAGTGCTTCATTCTTAAGCAATCTGAGTTTTACTGGGCCATTCACAAGACCAGACAGATTAGACCTGTGACAGGTTGAACCACAGGAAGACAACATCTTAAAATTATTTTCCAATATTTTCCTGAATGCATTTCCCCCCGAGAAAGTTTGTCATTTATTTCTTTCCAGAAATTTTAGCACTGAATCTGAAAATAACCTGGAGAGCCTGTGTAGTCCAGAGATTTTCCACGCTGTGTTAAAGGAGGCAAAGAGAGTCCCAACTTAGATACGGTGATTCTCAAGTGAGGAGAAAGGTCAGGGAGCAGAGTAATAGAATACAATTGTAGGGAAGTACCCAGCAAGAGAAAAGATATTTCAAAGAGCTGTCACATTTATCATCTAATTTTATCCTGAAACATCCCTGAGGCAGGTAAGCCAGGGCTTATTATCCTTACATTTCAAAGGAGCATCTGAGGTATCAAAGGTTAAGTAACATGGACACCTGGCAATTCTGTGCATATTTTGGTGATTTCTATCTATGACACCATGTGAAAACTCAGGGGCTTCAATGGCTTTTCTGAAGATCAAAACACCATTTGATTGTTTTTGAGACCTTAAAGGGTTTTATACTCTAAACTTTCATCTCTCTTGCCATTAAGTATAATATTGTTTTCTGATCCAAAGATTTCTTGACAGCACTTATTCTGAAAGGGAGGAATTATAGGTGATCTTTACTTTTCTTCTTCCTTTTTTCTTTTTCTATAATAAAAATATATCAGATTTATAATTCCCAATTTTTAATTGTTACAAATTTTCAAAATTTATTGTAGCATACTATCAAAGAATTCCAAACTACATAATCATGTTTAACCTACACTTAAAAAATGTCCTACAGGTGGAGATAACTATTTTAAAGAAAAATATATTTATATCGAAGACCAGAGTCACCATTAAAAATAAGATAATTGTTTAGAGTATTGACTACAAATACAATTTCTCAAACCATACTTTTGGGTTCAGATCCCAGCTTTATATGACATAGGAAAACTCAGTAAACAATTGCTGCTGATACTGATGATAATTAGGCAAAGTGATCCAGATACATAAACCTCAGCATTAGTAAAGCTTGTAGAAAACCGGCCTCATCATTATTGAATATGTGACCTCTGACAGAGCAGAGGTCCCAACCGTATCTAAGTTGGGACTCTCTAAACATTAGTATCCTCATGTGTAAAAGAGGGATATTACTCTTGGTATACAAATTTCATTGAACAGTAATGCTTGATTTTCATTACCAGTTAGATTGTTAATAACTAAATTAATTATTATTACTATCATTAATAATTACAGGACCTTATTTGATATGGTATGATGACATTCATGAAGAATTAATTATTTTGTGCATTTTAGTTATTCTCTGAACTGGTATTAAGGAAATAATTCAAAGATGTCTGAGATAATTCTACCATGATCAGAAGAATATTAGCCAGTAGGCAGATTCCTTGGTGAGCCCCTGTGGAAATATGGCATATGTGTTGCGTACTAATTTAGCTTTGATAAGAAGACCCCTAATCCTTTACTCAGAGAGTATTTCAGAGGAAATGTGCAGTTTGTCTGTCAATTTCAGAATCGCTCTACATACTAAAAAGGACTCAAATCCACTTCTCTAACATACTCATCACCTACTGTCTCCCCCATTCAACAAATATTGACTGTGTGCTCATACAGTAAGCATTATTCTTGGGTCTGAAAATAACACATCAGCAATGAACAAGACTGACAAGTTCACTTTCCTTATCAAGTGCAGAATATAAGCAGAATAAGCAATAAAGATATAAATAAAATAATTTTGGGAAGAAAGCAAAACAATTATTTGATAGAGTGACAGAGAGAGGGCAGTGATCAAAATTATTACATAGGGTGGTCAGAAAAGACCTTTCTAATGCAGTCACATTGGAGAGAAACTATGAGTGACAAAAAGGAACAGTATATGTAAAGCACAGGGGAAAATTATTATAAACAGAAAGAAATACCATAACTGGTTTGGTGAATGAGACTGACAATGATATAAACTAAGATTAAAGTGATTAACAATGACTAGATTCAGTACAGACTTCTGGCTAAATCACAAGGTAAAACCTCCTTTGTGTCAGAAAAGGTGCAGGAACCATTGTCTGCAATTGGGATGTCTTGCATTTGTGGGACTCCATGTCTGCTATGGTACTATAGGGCTGGAGGGACGGGCCTGCCTCGGATCAAGAGAAACCACATGTATTGCTGATCTCTGACTTTCATTCTTTATTGCTGCTGCAACTAGATTAAAGATGTCAGACATTTTCCTTTGTTTACACTTTATTCTAAGCAAAATGCATTATTATGAAGGCCAATAGCTAAGGATCCACATAATGTATATAATGATCCCTCTTTAACTCTGTGTGTGGTAATGCAGATATATGTGTGTCTGTGAGTGACTAGTTTAAGAGGCGAAAAAGGAAGACAGTTTATTCAATTTGTTTTCTTTCTAAGGACATTATGATGGTACAATAAATACTGTGTGGAAAAAAATGTATTATTCCATTTCTCGTCATGTTAAAGATTAGAAATATTTCCATTAACAACTCCTGAATCTTTAAAATTAGAAGAAAATGGGCTTATCTAGAGTTCCCCTGAAATAACTAGAGAAATATGAATGTAAGATGCCACTCTGTCTTTTCTGATTCACTCACCTGTCATTCAAAATAAGTACTCAGTATTAGAGCATTAATGTAAAAAAAGACTATTGAAATATGGGGGATGAATGAGGTAATAGCAGAACGATTTTCCCCCTCTCTATCATTTTCTTCATCTCTTAAGGTAAAAGCATTCTTCCCAACCATAGCTTTTGCTAGGAATAGATGCTATGAATGAGATTCTTTCAGACTATGTTTTGAATACTGCTAATCTCTCATTTCGCTGATTTATTATATGTAAATAATTTTTCATTCTCTAGTTATCCGGGAAGAACAGGGCCTAATTCTCTTTTAATCCTTCACTTTTGATCATTCACACTATAATATGAATTCAAGAGTGTACAAGTAACTGGCAAAGCTATAATCAAACTCTTATACTCCTCTTTCTGTGTGCACAGTGCTATACTGAATTTCTCAGCTTTACCTTGTGGATAGATCTGGTGATTTGACATATCACAGTCAATGGAATGTTAGGAAAAGAGATATCTGTCATTTTCTGAACTGACTATAATAACTTCTATGTACAGTTTGCTACACTATAGCTGCAGTAGACAACTTGATGAAGGATAATATTAGAAACCTGAAAGTCATGCATGTATTAAAGTTGGTAAGGCCACAGGTGAAGGGGACAGTACTCCAAACCACCTTCTGGAGGGCCACTTATTGGTCAAAAACATCCCTTTGTGAACTTTATGTGAAAAAACTAAATGTCTCTATATTTGAGATCTTTTTGATACAATTATTTTAGAAGTTGTCACTTTTATGACACAATAAATTCAGAAAAAGAAGATATGGAGAAAATGTATACTTTATAACATAAACAAAATCAGACAGTAGTTCTCAGAGAATCTGAAACATCCAATCTTTCAGACACATGCTCCTGCAATGAAAGTCTTTCTTCAGGAGAAAAACTAGTCTTATACTCCCGCTGGAAATACCATCTTGTTACCATCAGCCCATTGACTACCAAAGAGACTTACTTAATAAGAAGAGGTAGAACTGGATGACAGGAAAAGTAGAATAAATTATTACTAATATCTCTTTGACTAAACATAAGAAATATTTCCACATGACTAATAAAATTATGCTATATTTTTAACCTACTTCTAAGTTTCTGGGTTCAAAAATTTTACATATTGGCAAAAAGGAAAATTAAAAAGTATTCATTTCTCATGATTTTCAACAAAACTATTGTGTAAAATATTACAATTAGGCTTTGAATTGAAGATTTTGTGATATTCACAAAGGGGGAAAGACATTATATGATCTAGTTTGGGCTACAAATTGAAATTTAGTTAAAGTCTATGGGTCATGCATGGTCTTATCTAAAAACAGATATTTTACATGAAGATGACACATGCTAATAAAAAGAATGAGGGTTAAAATAGGTTCTAACCATGGGCTTTAGCTAGTTTGTTTTATTATCATTTAGGTTCACAAGCCTTATATATGTGGATAGGTATTTTATTTCATGTTTTCTGGATTATCTGTAAATAAAGGTTCAGTTTCTCCCATTTCTAGATACATAGAACACATTAGAAATAAAATCCAAATGAGGTTCATTTCCATCACTGAAATTAAATAGAAAACTAAAGTTCAAGACATTATTTTTTAGCCAAACCTAAGGATGCTGCCAAAAGAAAAAGGAATTTGAATGTACTGAGTTTTCACATTCTTGAAAGAGTAAAATAAATCCAGGATGACAGCGCTGTCCTTCAGCACCACTGGTAAGTCAGCCTCTGCAGGTCAGCTATTCTTTCAGCTGTAGACGTCTTTGGGAACTTCACTCAGCCCCATCTGTCTAATCACTGTAGAACACAATAGGCCCAGAGGAGTGATTTCTCTCAAAATATATACCTACAAATAAAATGCAGGCTTCAAGGTGTCCATCTTCTCTTTGCCAATTATTCACTGAAACCCACCAAGTACAGAGTATTAATTATACTACATATATGTTTTGGTTTGGAACTGAGGTGTCCCCCAAAAGCTCCTGTTAATGAAGGAATATTTAGTGGCAAACAGGTTAGATGATGAGAGCTGTAACCTAATCAATCAGTCCATCCCAGTTTGAGTGGACTGACTGGGTGGTAACTGAAGGAAGGTGGGGCATGACTAGAGGATGTGAGTCACAGGGAGCATGCCCTGGAAGGGTGCATCTTCCCTGAGGCCTTTCCCTCTCCTTCTCTGCAATGCAACAGCTGACTAACACAATATGGGAGCAAATTCTCAAATGCTGAAGAAATTTTCCTAGACCAAATTGGGGCCTCAGAAACAACTTGAGGAAATTCCCACTTGTAACTATGTAATTTCAGAACACTATAGATTTGTTCATTTTTTTTTTATACCAAAGTGAATTTCTGGAAATACAGTTTGTGCGATAACATTTTTAAAAATAAGCTTTAGAAAAAAAATGGTGGAATTTTACTGATTTTTTATATGTAACTGTTTTAGAGATATCTTTTGTTCTGAACTTTGAAGGCATAAATTATCAAATGTCTCTTCAATTTAAAGTTAACATGTATATTTTTTCATTATTAGAACAAATAAAAGACCTGAAGCGATCAGATGTTTTTTGTTTTTGTTTTTAAAGCAAATAAAACTTACTCTAGAATAGTTTAGTTTTATTGAGCTTTTATTGCTGACTTTGGGGCAAGCATCTTATTCAGAATTCATCAAAGTTATTTTTACCTTATTTTTCAAACAAGACACCTATATTCAGGATTTTGTGTGGGGTGTGTGTGTGTGTGTGTGTGTACATAGATTACCTTAATATAGACTTTTTATGAAGTAGAATATACAAAGAGAAAAGTACAAATCACAGTTGTATAATAAAATGAACTTTCAGAAATTAAACACACCTATGTAGCCAGAAGCCAACTCAAAGAGAATATTATTAGCAACCAAGAAAACTCCCTCATACACTCTTTCAATTTATAAACCCCAAGTATAAATGCTTTTAACATATGGACTAGTTTTGCCAGTTTTTTACCTAGTGAAATTATATATAGCCATTGTTAGTTTGGGGCATGAGTTTATTTGTAATCTGTACACTGCAGTATATACTGTGCCATTGCATGAGTATATCACAACTATTTAATCACTCAACCTTTGATGTGTTTTTGAGTATTGAACATATGAGCCCACAAACAGATTTATCCTTCTATCTCTTATTTTAAAATATTTTTAAAGTTAAAAACATATGTTCTTAGCAATCTCATGTATGGTTTAAAATATAGTCAGTGCAAATGGATATTTTGCCAATAGTAGGAGGAATCTTGAAAAGTCAGTATTTTGACATGGAAAACCAGAGTTCTTTTTTTAAAGTGCTCCATTCCAAACTTACAACAAATCATTGTAAAACTTCTCAAAAATAATCAACTTAGAAATCTCTTGACTGTTAAAGGGCTTATTCTGACATCTTATTCTTCGATACTATATTATTCATGATACCTGCAGAATTAGTTTTCTTTGCCTCGAGGAATTGTAAAGATTTCAAGTTCATGTATCAAGATTAAAGAGAAATTGAATAGTTAAATCCTTAAATGTGTGTGACAAGGAATAAAACTACTTCTGTACTTTTCCCGGTTACTCTTTGGCTGGCTGCCAGTGATGTTCAATCAGATGGAGACTTCTGACAAGAAGTGCTGTTTGTGAGTTAGAAGGTCCATATTAAAGCTCCTGACAAAGGCACAGATGTCAGTTGAGATGGTCCAAGTCTTCCAGCCTGCTGAAATTACTTTTCTTTTGTAATTCAGATAAAACTGATATTTCTCCATCCACTCAGTTAGACCCCCAAGACCCTTGCTTTTTTTTTTTTTATCAGATATGTGGCGGTCTGGTGCAGATTAATGGGGAGAAAGTGTTTCTCCATATCACCTCTGGCCCCTTTTGATTCCTTTCTTTAGGCAAAACTGGGTCTATTGAAGTATTTTGCTTAAACAAAAGTACATGTAACTTAAAAGGAGTTAACATCATTGGTGTTGCAATTTGATTGCGTCCGTTCTAGTTTTAAATTTTCATGTTTTGAACAATGTTTTTTTCATGGCATTTCTTATTTGTAATGCTTATATTACAAATTCTAGGGCTGTGGGTGTAGTAGAGTGCTTGTCCCTGGGTTCAGTCCTCCGCAACACACACACACACACACACACACACACATACACACACATAACCACACAGTTTACCTTTTGCCATGAATATATTTTTCTTTTCTTAAAGTTAGTTTAAACTTCATCTTCCCACCCCAGGACTGACAAACTCCTGTGGGGATGTAGTTTGGGATAAATTTAAAAGGTAACATTGTTGTTATCCTTTTGGTAGAAGGAATTGAACCTGAGGATGCTTTACCTCTCAGCTACATCTCCAATCTTGTTTAGTTTTCAGACAGGGTCTTGCTAAGTTGCCATCCTTGAATTTTCTATCCTCTTCACGAAGTCTCCCAAGTGGCTGGAATTACATGTGTGTTCTACTGCACCCAATTCAAATATACTTGTAAAAGGCATGATGTTGAAATAATTGACTGTGATTGAATCTCAATTCTGACAATTATTGGTTGAAAGATCTTTAGCAAACAATTCAATCTTTTCTCCTTATGTAAAAAAATGTAATAATAATAGGATTTACTCCCTAGGGTTGTTGTGAGTTGGTTCCTATGAAGTACCTAATCAGTGCCTGGCACATGATAAGCACCATATATATGCTAATTATCAACATTATAATTATTATGCTTCAGAAATACTACACATAAATATCACTTGTGAAATTCCAAGCTACAAGAAAATTAGAATAACCTGGAACCAGAAGATGGTCTTGATTAGGTTTATATTTTCTAATCTGCAAATGAGGCACAGTTATCTCTACCATGAAGAGGTGTTCCAGGGATTTAATAATAAAACTAGAGGCATGTTCTAGCCAGTACCTATAAACCTTAAATAAATAGAAGTTTTCTTTTTTATATTAATTTTTATTTATATATGACAACAGAATTCATTACAATTCTTATTACACATATAGAGCACAATTTTTCATATCTCTGGTTGTATACAAAGTATATTCACACCAATTTGTATCTTTATACATGTACTTATTTGGTTAACAGCTGAGTGGGACATTTTTATAGCCTACATTCACTTGACAAAGGGTGAAAAAAACAATGGTCAAGGTGTTAGAAGATGAGAGGTAGAGAGGCAAAATGAAATCACATTTAATCATGTCACAACATATTCTAGACTTGTGTTCAATGAACCAGCAGAAAAGCACACAATGTGGGACCTTTAAAAGAATGAAACCTAGTCCATAAATAAAACATGACACTCTTTATTCTTGACAGTTTTTCCACCACTGAAGATTTATCTTATAATCAGCCAAAAAGATGGGTGTACCTCAGGTAAGCAATATTCACCAACATGAGATTGTGTCAAATTAAATTCAAGCAATGACTTGCAATCACTGACTTAAATTTTTGTTATTTCAGAAAAATACAACTGAAAATATCCTTTAATCTTCCAATTATTTTCTTTGCTGGTGTTTACAACTGGAAAATAAGTTGGAGAGAACCAAACAATGATCACAATACCAAGGAACACAGTATTTATTTATTCTACAATAAGGCTGTTAACTTTAAAACATATGTAAGTAGAAATTTCATACATATAATAGTATGTTGGTTACTTGTACTAATGAAAGAGAGGGAGAATTAATGATGCTAGTAAATGTTATCTAAAAACATCATCTAATTATTCATTGTTTTGTAAGAGGGAAAAAAGAAGATGACTAAATACCCACCAATATACATTATTGGACAAATAAAAGGAAAATTAATCACTGATTTTTAATACGAATGCAGTAATAACTGAATGAATAATTAAACCTAAGTTGATAATGAAAACATATTTTTTCCCTTTAAATTTCTGAAACTATAACTTGTTATCATTTCTTAAGGGAAAGAAAATGGCTGGAATAGTTTTGGAGCTCTCAAGTTTTCAAATTTTGAATAAGAAACCTTTACATCTAGATAATACATCAATTTTTCCTTGAAGTATTTACAACTAGATGTGATTGATCTTTATGTATCTTGAGTTGGAAATTCAACTGAGGTCAAATATAAGAACTTGAGTTCCTTGCTTACACTGTAACAGGAATTCAAAGGAATTTATAATTTCAGACTACTGGCACTCTGTGTTCAAAACTATTCTACACCTGTGTTCCTTGTGCTAAATCCAACAACAAAAAAATCTGTTTTCTGAGAAAAACAAAATTAGCACATATGAATAATATAACTCTAGAACTGGTCCATCCACCTACGAGCAAAGGTCAACTCAGGAATCTCAGGAAATTAAAATAACTTTAATATTCTCAAAGTTTTCTATTAACAGCAAATTTTTAACAAATATAGTGATTCTTCTCAAACTTCTTTAATATTTTGTAGGTATTTATATTTATTCCCTTCTTACAAAGGACAATTCTCCTTCATGGTAGCACCTAAGAATTCATCTCTTTTTCTCAGATACATGCACTCACACTGATATATGGAAAATCAATTTTCTGATTATTCCAAATTCTTTAATACTAACCCAGATCACTTTAAAAACCTCCAAACTCTGAAGAACCTGACTAAGAATCATTAAGAAAAACTTTCTTCACACCACTCCTTTGGCCCAGCATATATTTATCTATTCTGTCTAGTTAAGGGTGCCATGTTTTATCAATCCAATTTCTAAAGCCAGAAATATGGGAATACTCCAAGAATTTTATTTCTTCCTTTATGATCTATATATCTAATTCGTCATTGATATCTGTTCATCCAACCTCCTAAATAGCTCACACTTCTATATATGCACACATTTCCTGTACATAGTTGAGATAACATTTCTTGCTGGAACCTTGGTTGATGACCTTGTTGTTGTTTTTTTTTTCTTTTCTTTTTCCATATCTTTCCATGACTGAACTGTAGTCAGAATGATTCTAAAATGAACCTGGACATACTGCATGCATGAATATTTACTCTATCCACAGAATGCTTAGCACAAAGTCCCCGCTACTTAAATTAGCATACAAGACAATAAATTGATCCTTTTCTCTTCAATGTGAAATCCTATCAATTCAGCAATTTACACTCCATCTGCATGGCACTGTCATGATTTCCTTCAGGTCACCTTTTGTACACACAATATTTCTGAAGCATCCTTTTTTTCCCTCCTACTCCTTGTCCGTTCTTCATCTAGGTGTCCTTGTCTCAAGGACCCTACTGCTGAACATTGTTCTCTAACATCCACTAGAAGGTTAGTGTGATGAAGGCAGAATAAGGAGTTCAGTATACAGTCTTCCTTACAAAGTTGTTAAAATGCTTGCCTGAAATTTACTGTTAAATTTAATAAAAATGAAGAGAATAAAAACTTATGAAACTTAAATTATATTTTATCACAAAGTAGAAATTTAATACTTCCATCATTTCTTTCAACATGTCAGATAATAGCATTCTAATGTGATTATTTAATGTAAATCAAATGCCATTAATATCAGATTTAGGAAAAAAACTGAAAAATTAAATATAAGTAGATTATAGCAGAGGTTAAGATCTACATCTCCAATGTCACCAGATTACCTGGGTTTTATTCTCAACTTTAGTATTTATTATCTTTAATAATATGAAAAAGTAATTTAAATCATCTGAATTTCAGTGTTCTTGCTGAAAAATGTCATCAATTTAGTAAATTTCATAAGGCTGTTATGTTTAAAAAATTAATTAATACATAGAGAGTTCTCAGTTTTTATAGCATTGTCCAGCACATCGTGACCATGAAATAAATGCCATTATTATTAGTGGTGGAAGTAGCAGTGGTAAGATGAGTAAAATCTTATAAATGAGAATAGCAGCAGAATGTGTGGTTTTAACATTTGAAAAACATTTTCTACTACCATAATAATACCATGGTAATACTTTGGAAAACATTAGCTTCAAATGGAATGGCCATGAAATTAAAAGTTGTTTTTTTTTTTGTTTTTTTTTTGGTACCTGGGATTGAACACAGAGGTGCTTAACCACATCCCCAGCCCTTTTAAAATATTTTATTTAGAGATAAGCTCTCTGAGATGCTCAGCACCTCGCTATTGCTGAGGCAAAAAGGCCATTTTTATTTTATATAAAAATTATTTCTGACAAGCCAACCAATTTCAACAGCCATTCATAAAATCTTATATGGTTATGTGATGCAAATTTTAAGAATTCAATAGTACATTCTTTATTTATTGGCTATTATGAACTATAATTATGAGCACATTTTGCCATATTATATAAGATCTGCCATCTCACTCTGCTGTAGTCTTTGTGACTTATTTCATTTTCTGAACACTTTAATCCCTTTCTCGTTTTTTTTTTTTTCTGCTGTCTTTTCTGTTGTCTTTTCTGTAAAGTATGTTTATAATAGCACAATTCACAATAGCTAAATTGTGGAACAAACTTAGATGCCCTTCAGTAGATGAATAGATAAAGAAAATGTGGTATATATACACAATAGAATATTACCTAACATTATTAAACGAGGATAAAATCATGGCTTTTGCAGGTAAATGTAGTTGGAGAATATTGTTCTAAGTGAAGTAGGCCAAACCCCAAATACCAAATGTTGAATGTTTTCTGTGATATGAGGAGGCTGATCCATAATGGGGTTATGGGGGGAGCATAGGATGAATGGACAAACTTTAGATAGGCAAAAAGGGAGGGAGGAGAAGGGAGGGGGAATGAGTGTAGGAAAGATGGTGGAATGACATGAACATCATTACCCTAAGTAGATGTATGAAGACATGAATGGTGTGACTCTACTTTGTGCACAGAGACATGAAACATTGTGCTCTATATGTGTAATATGAATTGAAATGAATTCTGCTTTAAAAAGAATGCTATTGCTCCTATAAATTTTCTTCTCACCCTTCCCATCTTCTCTTCAACATTACATTTTAAAGTAAGATTTTGACCAAATTTGAAGTAGTTCCTCCTCCCATCTCTCTCATGTTCTCCTATTCTCTTTTATTTTCTTCATGCCTCATTTCAATCATAATTTTAGCATTTTTTCATTTTCAGATTTTATTTCTATAGAGAATTTACTCTACACAAAGGCTAAGATGATATCTGTTCTTAATATAATATTGACTTATTATACATGCTCTCTTCTTTAAGTATTTCATGTAATTTCATCTTTATTCATAATATTCTAGTATTTATATCATGTAGTTTTTGCTAATATTTAGCAAGTTTAAATTCATTTGAAAAAATATTATAGAGAAAAATAAAAGCTATTACATTTTATTACATTTATTGGATAGACTAATTCCACTTGTCCTCAGGGATAGAAATGTAATGGGATATCATTTGCAATCCTAAATATTTGGATGAAACAAGTATGAGTGATAATTTAACTTCAGTTCTATCAATAAATGAGTCTTGTTATTTAATATTGATACTTAATACTGAATGACACTTGGATAATTTACCAATTCATGCAGAGTTTAAATTATTTTGTAAAATCTCAGCTAACAAAGATATGGACAGATATGATGATTAAAATGATGATTAATTTTCAATTGGTAACAATACTATTGTGTCTGATAGCATTTGGCAGATTATTGATTTAGAAAGAAATTAGAAATGACTATATAATTTCCTCATTCTTATGTAAGCCTATCTAAAAATTATAAGACAGCCAAACAACAAAAACAACATATACAATACAAAGAAATGAAAGTTAATGATCCATTTGACTAGTGCTGTCAGAAAATAATTAATATCTCATGCACTGAAAAAGCTGTGCTTTGTGATGATTTAGTGGGAAGTCCATTCAGCTTAGAGCAGAAAAATAATTTCAGGGTCAGCATGTGTTGGACCTTAAATTCTTTGAGAAGTATCCTTATCTTTAAAGTAACAATATCAGTGTACTTACATATCAGTGGTGAAAATAAATGAGCATATACTTACTGCAGAATTTTGCACATGCATAGTCACCATATTATTTCATACTACTAAATATTCCAATATCTACACTGTGATCTAAGATGAACTAAAACATTATGATTTGTGACAACTTGGAGGTTGTTTTAGTCAGTTTTTTTTTTTTTTTTTTTTTTTTTTTTTTTTTTTTTTTGCTGCTGCAACTAAACGACCCATCCAGAGCAATTGTAGAGGAGGAAAAGTTTATTTTAGGACTTCATGGTTTCAGAAGTCTTAGTCCATAGAAGGCCGGCTCCATTCCTTGGGGCTTGAAATGAGGCAGGACATCATGGAGGAAGAGTGTGGTAGCAGAAAGCAGCTCACATGTTGATCAGAAAACATAGAGACTCTACTCTCCAGATATAAAATATAGACTCCATAGCCATACCTCCCAGTGACCCACTTCTTCCAGCCACACCCCACCTGCCTCCAATTCCCACTAAGTTAATCTCATTAGGAATCAATTCACTGATTAGGTTGAGGTTGTAACCCAATCATTTCTCCTCCAAACCTTCTTGTATTGTGTCATATGTGAGCTTTTGTTGGACACCACATCTAAACCACAACAAAAGCATACCTCTTAGTGAAAGATTCATTGTAAATTCAGTTTCCCCAATGAGAAAGCATTCTCTCTGATGTGAAAAATTCAAACATTTGTATTGCCAATAAGCATTAATGAATATGTATTGTTCCACTCTGAAATTGACATTTATAAGTTATAAACAACCCACATTCAGTATTACACACAGTAAATTGGTGATAATAAAAGACTATGTTCTTATATTATAAGCAAACATTGAATATTTGGAGATGTTAACACTAAAAGTTTTGCTTAAATAGATAAAGGACCTTGATAAAAGAAATCATTCACAAACAAAAGACAATGAAAACAATATGCAGAGGATATGCTTGGTTAGGAATCTGAAGATAATGCAAACATCATGTAACTAGTTTCTATACACAGCATTGTTTTACTGGATTTCTAAGCTCCCAGAAGGAAAAAAAAAATACCATATTTGCTTTCCCTTACCTGGAAAGCAAACAAAAACCAACCAAAAAACACTAGGAGCTAAAAGGTATGATGGCCTGAAGCAAATATTTGTATCAGTTTACAGTATCAACCTTGAATTTAAGTAGAGATAGAGATTCAAATATACCTACAAAAGCAAATCCATTTAGGATTTTTATTTTTCTTTCAACTTTTAATATTCTAAATTTGTTGTTGTTTGGGAAACTATTAGGTTAAGTGAATAAGCCAATCTCCCTCCAAAAAACAAAGATCAAATGTTTTCTCTGATATGTGTATTCTAACACACAACAAGGGAGAGGAGGAGGAGAATAGAAGTACACTGGATTAGACAAAGAGGAATGAAGGGAAGGGAGGGCAGACAGGAATAGGAAAGAGAGTGAAATGGTTCTGACATAACTTTCCTATGTACATATATATATGCAGTCGAGGGAAGAAATAAGAATGTCCACACGCTTCTGCCCCTTTCAATGCTTTATTCGCTCAAATTATCCAATACAGTTTCACTCTATAGATTCTTAATCAAGAAAACAATAATCCTTAATGCTAGGCACTGCAATAGACATAATCAATTCAGAGCAAACAATTCTAGATTAATTCTAAGCACTGCAAAACACACTTAATCATGATAGGCTAATGACAGACATTCCCTCTGCATGCTAAGTTCAAAGGTCTTAAGTATTAGCCTTTAAGTCCAACAGATGCACACTCACTCAGACCGTGATGATCAGGTCCGGAACCAAGGCAGACTTTTCCTGGTGTGGAGTGGACGACCTGTTGAGGAGGGGATCATAGAAGAAGTTGGGGCTCTCACCAAGGTCCAGACTAGGTGATAGAGTTTGAGAGCAGTGAGGATCACGCAGAGGCTCAGGAATGATGACAAGTGATGGGATGTCAGATCCTCATCAGACTCTCCAGCTTGAGTGCATCCTTGTTTCGGCTGGCTGAATCCCTGTTCATTTGTTCTATCATTTATACTAAATTTTGGTTTTTTTTTTTTTGACCCTCCTTTCAATCCTTATCAGTTACCACTGGATTTCTCAGTGACATCATTTACCCTGAGGTCAGAAACATCTGGTCTGGTGGTCTCCACCCTGACCTTCTCGCTGTCCCTCTCATCAGGCAAGGACAGCCTGCCAGGGGCTTCACTCTCTTTTATCAGAGTGAGGGGAAGTAACTTGTTTGAGGCCATACTGGAGGGATCTATGGATGCACATGGTGAAACTGCAGGTCTTTTAAAATGAAGTTTTTTAAATGGAGTTGCTTAGGCTCAGGCCTAAGGCCATCCTAACAATATGTGAATTCACCACAGTGAATTTCTATATCATGTACAACCACAAGCCTGGGACCCTAATTAGAATAAAATGTACTCAATGTTTGTATAAATTTGTCAAAATAAACTCTACTGTTATATATATTGAAGTATTAGTAAACATTAGTACAGTACTTTAACATTTTTCTCCATATCCCTTTAGTATATTTGACACTGAACCAAATTATCCTATATTTAAGCTTTTCAAAGGAGCCAAAGATATCTCAAGAAAGTAGTAGGTCAGAAATCTGGAAGCAAATGCATATTTTCTCTGGGATAAAGGATACACAAGTTGTCAGGATTCCCACAAATTAAGATAAGCATTACATGAATTAATAACCTAAGATCACTTAACATATGAGATTGTAGAGCTATTTGGATCAGATAAACAAATCAAAAAGATATTTCCAACTAATTTAGATTCCACCAAAACATTTCAGATATAAGATAAACAATTACAGTGATTATAAAAAAAATTAAAAATAAAAGATAAAAATCAAAACTTTTTAGGAAACGAATTTCAAAGAGTTTTAAGAAGATAAAAAATGGATCAGAGAATTTTAGAAATACAATACATAAAATATTGCAAACAAAATATCAATGGATAAATAACAGATTAGATATTACAGAAGAAAAATATAGTGAATATGAAGGTAAATGTGAGGAAATTACCCAGAATGAAATGCCTTTGCAGGGTATTTCAGGGATGAGGGAATTATAAAGACAAATAAATGAATCCAAATAAAAGAGACTGAGGTATTCCATCAACTTTTTAATCAGTCATTAGAAAAGAGATTAAAGAAATCTGATATATGAAGAAAATGTGACTCACTCTGGAATTATAAAGAACAGAAATCCATAGACATAAAAAAGCAGAAAAAATACTAAGAAAGTTAAAAAAAAAGCCAAAAAATTTGTATAAATTAAGAACGGTAAAAAAATAGAAAGAAAGAAAAAGAGGATCCTGAAATAACCAACAATGTACAAATCAGACTTCTTACCATAAAGTGGAGACCAGACAACACAAAACAGGTAATCAAAATTCAAAGATGATTTCTTAAGAAAAGATTCTGTTTGTATAAATTTATCAAATATGAGAATAAGAGCTACGTTTCTGGAAAAGTTTCTACCAAAAATATTATATCATAATACAACCTACAAAATGAGACAAAATGAAGGATTTAATCTGGAAGAGAAAATATCAGATTACAGAAGGAACAGGTACCCAATAAAAAAGAATAGAATACATAAGAAAACGGGAGGTATGAACTCTAAGCATATATAAAAAAATAAATTGAATAAAAAAGAAGAAAACTTCATGTCATACAAAAAAAGGGAAGGAAAGATTAAAGAAAATAAAAAGCAGAAAAAGAGAAGAGCATATAGGAATCCAAAGAATGTAAATGTAGAAATAAGTCTATCTTTAAAAGCTCTCAGTAAACAAAACTGTATTAAACTTCTCACTTAAAAACACATTGACAAAAACGGATTTAAAATATCATTTTCAGGTAAATGGATGAAGCTGGAGAATATCATTAAGGAAATAAGCCAGTCCCCTAAAACCAAAAGCAGATGTTTTATCTGATATGCAGATGCTAATTCACAATAAGGGGGTGGGTGCTAGGGAAAAATAGAGGTACTTTGGATTGGGCAGAGGGCAGTAAAGGGAGAGGAGGGAGTACAGGGTAAAAAGGATAATAGAACAAATTGGACATTATTATCCTATGTACATGACCAGTATGATTCCACATCATGTACTCCCAGAAGAATGAGAAGTTATATTCTATTTATTTATGATGTGTCCAAATGCATTCTATTGTCATATATAACTAATTAGAACAAATAAAAATGTCCTACAAAACTGAAAAAAAATATAGTGGAAATTGTGTGTGTGGAGGCTGTGATGAGAATATGATGTAGTATATGAGATTTATCTGTATTTCATCTCAGTTTTCTTTTATAAACACTCTAGAAAATAAAGTTAATTGAACAGAAAAACATATTCAACTAAATGCTATTTTAAAATAACTAATTAAAATATAAGTACAACTGAGGATTCTAAATAAAGAGCTAAGTTGGGAAGACTGTTCATCAAAAATAAAATCATACTAAATGAACACAAATAAAAATTAAGTAGGATCACTATAAAATTATAAGATTTTTATTTCACCAGAAAGATACAACAATTCTAAACTCATATGTACTCAATAAAAGTCTCAATTATGAAAGCAAAAATTGATAAAGTGCCAAGTAAAAGCCAATAATGCAATCATAAGTTTATCAATTAATTACAGTTAAGACAAAAATTTTAGAAATATTTATGAATTTTGAATAACCCAATTAGCAATCTTGTTTTAAAAGGAATATGTTGATTTGTTCATCTGTTATTAAGAGTAAACATTTTTCTCACAAACTGTCACAAATCAAGTATAAACAAATTAAAAAGAAATATGTATCCAACAAGTATGTTACCTTTTTAAAAATTAATTATGTTGGAAACCAACAGCAAAATGTAAGTTAACAATTTCTTTAGTTTGAAAATATACTTCTCTGTAATTGAATATAAAAAATAAAGCCTAGAAGAGGTTTGAAATTAATTATAATTGAAAAATTAAGCAAGTACACAGAACATTCAGAGGAGGCGTTAGAAGAGATATTTGAAGATAATGAACAACTGTTGATGTTTATATTGGGGGTAGAAATTCTGAAAATTATAGACTTCATCGTATTTTTATTCTTTTCTTGACACTTCTTTTTTTACCATTTTTATTGGTGCATTATGGCTGTACATATTGAGGAGATTTGTTGTTATATGTTTATATATATTAACAATACAATTTGGCCATTATTATTCTCCAGCATTTATCATCTCCCTAGATTCCTCTATTTACATGAAGAAGGCAGAAAAAAGCCAGAAAATTATGAACTATATGTGTATCTTCAAACACAAAAGGTAATTCTTCTTGGAAAAAAAATTTGCAAAACTGGTAAACTCTGAGTTAGATTCCTAGTAATACAATGTCCATTTGCTAATATACTTTATGGGCACATAATGGGACAGAACAATTGCTTCATTTTTCAACATCTCAGGCAATTAGTTTTGTCCATGTGATTAAGTGCTAGGCAATGAAAAGAAAGCAATTTTTCTTATAAGACAACTGTCACATGATATGTTTCTTTGTTGTTGTTTTTCTTTGTCTTTTATATCTTCCTTCTGGCTAGATACACATCATGGCTGGGGATGCAGGAGCCATCTCAGACTCTCTGTCCATGGAGTGATTTTGGAAATAAAGGTTAAGAAGGGTGAGTACTAGGCTAAAATGAGGTGAATTCCTGGGAACCTGTGCAACAAAGCCTTTGTATTAGTCCTAGACCACCTGTCTTCAGATCTGAACAAAAGTCAATTAATGTATTTCCAACTTAGTCAAGCCAGTTTTATTTTTAGTCACTTATCAATTGCATTCAAATCTACTTTTCTTTTTTGTCTGATTATAACTATTTTGTTGGAAGAAAAGACTCTCCCAAGACAAACTTTCTGTTTTTGAATTTAAAAAATAAGGTGGATCATCAATTGAGAATTAACTGGCGAGGTGGGGGTGAATGAGGGTGAAGCATTGGTCAGAAGGAAGAAATAATATAATTATTAAAAGAAAAAGAGGCTCATTGGGGGTTAAGCTAGCATTGATCACACATTCTAAGGGCTTCCTCTTGGTGCTGACAGTAATTTAATGTTGAATAATCTATCAAGTGCCTAACTTTTCCCCAGCATGCGTTAACTCTTTCAGTTGAATTAGAGAGAAGGCAGACTATTTGAGTTTCATCAGAAGAGATTAGGGAGAGAACATATGGCAAGAAAGTGAGTGTGTTCACCAGAGAGTTATCATTAACAAATGGAAACAAGGACCCAGATCAGTCCCAAGAGAAAAGTATTTAAGAATTGAGGAAGTAAGGAGGTCAGGATTATAAAGGTCTCAGTGAAATTAAAGAATTTTGAGGAAAAATTCCTTGGGAAGGGATATGGAGGATTTAAAGACCATTATGTGAGAGAGGAATAGTTGAATTGAAGATTTTCCAATTTCTCCTCAAGCGCTTAGTGTTGAGCTCAAAACCCATCTCCACCTCATGAAAATAAGACTAGGCAAAATATTGTAACAAGGCAAAACATTGTAACATAGTGCCTCATGAAGTGACAAATAAAATTGTTATTTAATAAGAAATTTTTAAACATTTCAAAGGAAAAAAAATGGTCTTCAGAGAAACACGTTTCCAATAGCTACACGGAAGATGTTCTTGAGGAAATTGCACATTATTGCACAACAAATTATCAAAGAATTTAGAATAAACAACACTAAAAAAGATACATATACCTCTCACTACCCAAACTTCTGTTATATGAACTTTCAAACTCATTAGAGTTGAATATATTTTTTTATAGATTGTTCCAGGAAAAAAATATATCCCTTGTTATCTAAATTTGAACTTTTTGATTTCTTTTTGATATCAGAAATAGAGGTTCAAATATATCTCTACAAGAAGGAGATCCATTTAGGTGTATGTATTATATTTTTCTTTCAATTTCAATCTTTTATATTCTAAATGTTTTGTATGGGATTATTAATAAACCTTAGCAAAGTATTTTAACATTTCTTTCCACATCTCTATTTAATATATTTGACATCTTTGATGATATCCTGCCAGCTTCAATCTTAAAACTTTTCTGCCTCTTCAACCATTTTTAAGCCATTTCACTTTGATTCTTCATTTGGCTACTTTTTAAAAGACAATCTGAACAAAAACATAAAATAATACAGAAAAATTTATGTGTCTGAAGTTTTTTCATGCAAAATGGCTTACAGGACTTCAAACAGTTGCATATGTCAGAAGTCATTTTCAGAGTGGCATTTAATGTGCACAGGTGATCAGGATTGGCTGAGATAGTTACTAATAATGGTTACCTACACCTTTTCTGTATTTCCCTGGTGGGGTTCATTAGCATTGCCAAGTGATTTAAATTGAATAGGTTAGGAGCATAATTTCAAATGGTCAAATGTCTTCAGAGAAAGGAAGTTCATAAACCATAATAGATGATTGTGGGAGTTAATTTCATTCCAAGTGAAATTAAGATGCTTGAAACAGACATAAGCTTTAACCTCCATATTATTTTCATTAAAACTAAAAGTAGAAAAAATACCACATCAGCATAATGTATAGGTCATGGAGAACTACGGACTTTGAAAATTTATTAAAGGTTCCACTTAACATGAGCTACAAAAATCACAGTCATCTGTAGGCTATTAGCTTACAGAAGCAATGGGCAGAGTCCAAAAGACATACTGTAATCGGACCAAGATGAATACACTCTACTTCAACAGCCATTGTCCTTTGCATTAAACAATGAGTTATTTAAAGTTGTAAGAGCCTCAATGGCAAAAACTAACATTTGAAAAATATGTTAAAAAAATCACAGATGTGGTACTCTGATATGACCATATTCAGATTGTAGAAAACTTTGCTGAGAAAATTAAAAATCAATAGGGATGGAGAGAGACAGGAGAGGAATGGGTTTAAAGGGAAGAAGATGGGGACCTGAACAAGTGGAGGCTCTTGTGAATTGTGCTGCTATAAACATTAATGTTCCTGTGTCACTACATATGCTCATTTCAGTTCTTTGGGTTAATTATGGAGGAGTGGGATAGCTAGGCCATATGGTGTCTTCAATCCTAGTATTTTGAAGAGTCTCCATACTGTTTTGCAAAGTGGTTATATTAAATTTGCAGCCCCACCAACTATGCATAAGTGTACCTTTTCCTCACATCCTTAACAGTATTCATTATTGTTTAGCAAAACTATTTCTAAACCATTCACCAGGATATTAAATGCTAAGGGTTGGTCACACAATTTATACACGCTACATATTCTAACGATTAAAAAGATACAAAATCTTGTGAAAGAACCAGCACACTTCTAAAGTATTTCCCTTTAGTCACGTGGAATTTACTACTGACTGCCTTGAAGATGAACATTTTGGGGTTGATTTGTAAATAAGGAGCCTACATAATCCATGTGAAACTGAGAATGACAAGGCAGTTATTACCATTGATTTTACAAAACCACAGACCAGTGGTTGTTTGCTGTTGTTGTTGTTGTTGTTTATGTCATGATTATGGTCCATCACACAAACTCTGGAAATGATGGAAATAAGTCTGTTACAGTTATGCAAACCCCTTTGAGAAGATGTTTAACAGGTGAATCATATTACTCAAGGGAACCACAGATACACTTATTAGTCATTTCTATATAAGCATTTGTGTTTCCATAATGAAAAAAATGATTCTTATTATATACTAGAACTTTTTCTTTCATTATCCTGTGAGATTATATTAATGGTTATAAAACAGAACATTAGAGCCTCATATTAGTGTTTGTTCCCAGGTTTCCTTGACCTCCATTTACCTAAGCAATTAAATAAGGAGAGTCAGTAAAAAGCTATTTCTAAGAGACAGACATTTTAATGTCACTAAATCTAATACAACTTCTAATAATACAACTAAATGAGTTTTCCCCATTGGAGGTGAGCAATTATTCTTTTATAAGAGAGGAAAATGCGTCAAATATTACATCTTACTTGGAGTTTTGACATATCGGTAAAGTTTAATATATTTCATATTCTAAAGCTATTTTTAAAATAATTTAGTATAATTTTCTGGAATTATAATAAATAGCTATGGAGTTTCAATAATATAGTTGTTATTTTTAAAATATTATTTTAATAATAGTGGTTGAGTCTGGTATTTTCTGTATGTTATTCTTGATGTTTTTCCCTTGCCTCATTTGTGTTTTACTTGGCTTTAGATATTCACTTTGGAATCAATTACAGAGACTTAAATGGAAAGAAATACTATTTTACATGAATATAGGCAAGATTTCTATTTTCTCAGGAATAATGTCTGGAGCATAATGTAGAGCTGTTGACCAAAATCCTTGCCTTACTTTTCCCTGGTGATGTGACTCTGGGCAAAACCTTACTAAACTACACTCAGACTTCTCATAAGTAAAGTGGGTATTACACAAGTACGTGCCTCATATTTATATGATACTTAAATGAGTAGATCCATGTAGAGTTCTTCATGAAGGGCCTGTCAAAGTAAATCTAGCTCTACAAATATTAACTGTGTTTAATATGAATTAATGGTTAACAGAGGAAGAGAAAAAGAAATAACTTGAAAATAAAGAAAGGGATAAATCTAGCTCCTGGCTTACAGTAGATTGATGACATGGACACTTCTTCATCAGGAAGACACAAGAGCAGAATGGAAAGCTGATTTGGAGTCAAGTGGCTTGAAGAACTCCATTTTCAAGGCAGAGTCTCAACCTGTGGATAGCCAGCCATCTGATAATCTAAGGTAACCCAAACATCTATAAATGTGTAGAAATGCTTGCCTGGTAAAAGATTATGGCACATAATGTTGGTGGCACCTGTGATCAAAGTGAAAGTGGAAATGATCATAAAAAAGGGAGAGAGAGGGTCCCTTGTTGCTATAAAATTAATTTTTATATGATTTTTAATATAAATATAATATAATTAATATAAAATAATGTAATATAATTTTAATGTATTAATTAATTTAATCCATTCACTCAAAACTCATGTGTTGAAACAGTCATCAATATGATAGTATTTGAAGGGGGTATTTGGGAGGTGATTAGATTATTATCATGAAGCTTTTCCCTGCTCCTTCTGCTATGTAAGGACCCAACAAGAAAACCAGCTCTCTATGAACTAGTAAGCTGACCCTCACTAGTAATTGACCAAGCTGGCATCCTAATCTTGGATGTCCAGTTTCCGGGAAATAAGGCCAATAACATATGTTATTTATAAAATACCCAGTCTGTGCTACTTTGTGATAGTAGCCAAAACAAACTAAGACACCTGTGAGCAAGATTAGCAGTAGATATACCTCTGATATACATGGTTCTGATTAGCAAGGACTCACATAATTTCTCCACTGTTTTAACTTAAGTAGTATCAACAATATAATCAATATCAACTGTACTTAAAAATTAAACTACCCCAATAAAGAAGATACAATTGTTAAGATCTATTGCTAGTTTCTATAAGAATATTTTCTAACTGCAAAGATGATCAAAATTTATTTAAAAGCACATTGTGGACAATTTATGCAAGTCTGCCCCCCTGAAAGTAGCAGCAAGACCATTCTTTTTTCTACCAGTTATTACCTCTAAATTAGAAAAAGGAAGTCCATACTAATTGCTGTGGTTTGGATCTGGAACATCCCCCAAGGGCTCAAGTGTTCAAGATTCGGTCCCTACCAGGAAGTACTACTTGGAGGTGGTGGAAAAATTTAGGAACACCTAAGTCACTGGGAGTGTGTCCTTGAAGTGTATATTTTGTCCTCTGCTCCTTTGTGTCTTTCCCTCTGCTTTCTGGCTGCCATGAGATGGACACCTTTGTCTGTCACACTCTCTGTCATGATGCTATCTATCATCACAGACCAAGAAAAACAGAACAAGTGACCATGGAGGAAAATCTCTGAAGTTGTGAGCCAAAGTAAGTATTTTTTTTTCCCTGTAGTTGATTTATTTCAGTTATTTTATCATAGTGGTGGAAAGCTGCACAATACACTAATATTATTGGCAATTTTCAAGAAGTTATCAGGATATGGAAAATGGAAATGGCAACCACATACACATTTTGAAA
Organism: Marmota flaviventris; assembly: GCF_047511675.1. Lineage (NCBI taxonomy): Eukaryota > Metazoa > Chordata > Mammalia > Rodentia > Sciuridae > Marmota > Marmota flaviventris. The sequence goes on from NC_092504.1 coordinate 37,084,211, forward strand.
ATTTAATTTCCCTAAATGAAGTGCTGTAAGGTGAAGAAAGAAGGATATATGGTAGCAGTGTCTTCTGGTAATTTGATTAAATAATACTAAAACTAAAAGTAATTAGGACAAAAACAGGAATATTTTCAACATTTATTAAGTCATCATAATGTACAAGGTACTGTATGTTAAATAATGTAGTACTGTCCAACAGTTCTATAAATTAGACACTTATGAAGACAGATAACACACTTACTTAATAAGTTAGAAACTGGGACCAGAAAAATTAAATCAATTACCCAAGATCACAGAACATACTGAAGGGATTACTAAAACTCCATGTAACAGAGGTGGTTAAATTGATATTTTAAACCAAGAGCACTGTAAAGACCAACAAGTACATAAAATTATTTTAAGATTAGGGACATCAAATGACCTTAGTCATACATTTGAAAGTGGACTAGTCCAACAGCCAAATGTACAAAGAATGAAACTAAGGGTATAATATTCACCTATATGTTGGAAACTACTGGAACTTATTAGCTTCACTTTACTTCAATGCTGAGTGAACAGAGGGAGAAAACAGGGGTGGATAGGGAAGTTACAGAGTCTTTGGAAGACAAGGACATCTTAAATACACGGAACAAAGCAGATGTTTAAAAATGACATAACAGAAGATCCCAATCAGAAGATGAGAGACGTGCAGAATTCTGACTTTAAATTTGAGAAAATCTGAGCACTATGAAGTATGAGCAGAAAGCTATAGAAGGGAATGAGACAAAAGCAGAAAAGGAAATAGGAAAAAAGTGAAACAAATTATGACAAAAGACAAATGTTAATAACAAAATTAAGATAAGATTGGAAGGTTTAAAAATAATAAATTTGCACCCTGTAAAACCAGATGAATGAGCAGTTAAACTCCATTTATGTATGATGTGTCAAAATGCATTCTCTTGGCACATGTAACTAATTAGAAGAAATACAAAATATTTTAAAATATTAAACCATTATGTACTAAGATAATGAGATAATCAATGTGTAAGAACCTTGAAAAAGTAATAAATTCAGAGGAAATCACATTTGCCTCCCTCGGGGATTAAATGAGAATATTTAAAAGAAAAGGAAAAAGTGACAAAAAAATATGTGATAAAACAGATGACATAAAATGTTAAATAAAGAATTAGAGGTAATTTTGGATAAACAATCATATATTTATAATAAAACAATAATTGTGACATATTGTGGGGAAAAGTTGCGGGAATATGTTGTCATTTGTAACTTGAGACAGAAAATAGTCACCGCTTCTCCAGCAAAGCCAAAAAAAAGGAGGTCTGAACTCATGAACAATCTGAGAAATTATTTATATTTTAAGACACAAACAATTTAAGAATCCAAAGAAGACTGGGGATGTAGCTCAGTGATATAGAACTTGCCTAGTGTGTAGAAGGCCCTGGATTCAAACCCCAGCACCAAAATAAAATCAAACAAAGTAAAATAAAAATATGAAATAGTTAAATTACAAAGTAACATTAATTTTCTCCTGTAGACAAAATAATTGAAAACCATGAGTAGCCCCTATGAAATACTTAATGGAAAGCTCAGGACCAGGAAAATTTACATGCTGTAAAATTACCTTTAATGAATAATGACAACAGTAAAATATTTCAGAGAAATGAAATTTCAGCATATGTACCAGCAATATATTTGCTTGAAAAACATTCTAGCTAACAGAAATGACTCAAAATTAAGTTTTTTTTTTTTTTTTTTTAAATAACAGCTGTATTCGCTTGTGGTCACTGTGACAAAATATATGTGAATAATGACTTAAGAGAAGGTAAGATGTATTCTGGTTTAAGGTATTAAAGGTTTCAGTCTGGTCAGCTGACTTCATTGCTCTGCATCTGTAGTAAGACAGAGCATCTTGTTGGAAAGGGCATTGTGTAGCAGAGTTGCTAACCTTATGATGGCCAGAAAATGAGAGGAAGGAGGAGGAGGAGGACAGAGGAAGAGGAGGAGAGAAGAAGAAAAGGAGGAAAGGAGAGGAGGGGATTGAGAGAAAGAGGGCAAGAACTAGAAATATCCTTCCAGGGTTCATCCCCTGACTTAGTCAGATTTGTATCACTGGGACAAAAATATCTGACAAGAACAACTTAGAAAAGCAAAAGGTTATTTTAGGCTAATGGTTTCAAAGTTTCAGAGGGAACAGAGAGAAGAAACAAAGAGTTCCTCAGTGAACTATATCCTGCCTATAGGCAGGTAGATAGCCTATCCCTACCTGCCTACAATTATCACCCAGTTAATTAATTCAGGTGAAATAATCTACTTAACAGGTTATAGCTCTTATAATTAATAATTTCAGCTATGCACATTCTTGCGTATCTCACACATGAGCTTTTGGAGGACACCACATATCCTGGTTCAGTTATGGTTTCAACACCCTCAGTGGCCTACTTCTTCTAATTGTACCCTACCTCCTACAATTTCTACCAACTCCCAATGCCATTAAAGGAGGCCAATTTGAGTAAGTTCCATGATGAATCAATCTAGTGATGTGGCTAGTGTACTCATAATTTAAACATGGAAATCTAGTTGCTTTTGATGACTCCCCCAGTGTGATCACTTTTGTTTAACTATGATTATATTTTAAACTAATGTCTAGGCTTGCCCCATTGTATTTAGTTGTTGTTGTGTGTGTGTAAATAAAGAGATTACAAGAATTGGTTCATGTAATTATGGAGAGTGAAGGTTCATGTTAACTATGGAGAGTGAAAGTTTCCATGATCTTCAGTCTGCAAGCTGGAAAACTACTTATGGTGGTTCAATTCGGTATGAATCTGATGATTTGAGAACCATGGGAACCAGTTGTGTACATCCTGACTGTAGCCCACTGAAGATTACATACTGTGTTAGTCCCAGTTGGATTATAGCTGTCATGGCTCAAATAGAGTGTATTCTTCCTTCCTTCAACTTTTTGTTCTATTTGATCCCTAAATGAATTGGATGATACTTTCTGACATTGGCGAATGTGATAATTAATTTTATGTGTCAACTTGAGTGGCCTAATGCATACCAGATAGCTTTTAAAATAGCATTTCTGGAGGCTGGGTCTGTGACTCAGTGATAGAGCACTTGCCTGGCGTGAGAGAAGCACTGGGTTCGATTCTCAGCACTGCATGTAAATAAATAAAATAAAGGTCTATCAACAACTAAAAAAAATAAAAATAGCATTTCTGGGTGTGTCTGTTAGAATGTTTTCAGAAGCAATTAGCATTTGAATCAGTAAACTGAATAAAAAAATTTTCTTCACCAAAGCAGAGGAGAAGAACAAAAGTCTGAAGAACAAAATTGATCATTAATTTAAATTAGGCTGGATGCAGTAGAGCATACCTGTAATTCCAGAGACATGGGAGGCTGAGGCAAGAGGATTACAAGTTGTAGGCCAGCCTCAACAATTTAGTGAGGGCCTAAGCAACTGAGTAAGACTCTGTCTCAAATTTAAAAATAAAAAGGACTATGGATGTAGCTCAATGATAGAATGGTCCTAGATTCAATCCACAATACCAAAACAAAACAAAAAAACCAAGATATTGTGATATGTTTGCTAAGTCTCCCTCGTTTTTAGGTAGAGTTTGAATGAACATTGCAGGAGTTTGCTTCTAAGGATCTTCTTTTGTTAGGTTTCTGTGGCTGATCAAGAGTCCCTGCAATTTAAATTTTCTATTTTGAAATGTTAAAATATGTAATATGATTTATATTCGTGTCCATTAGGCCCAAAATGCATTTTATCTATTAAATATGAATTTAAACCTTATTTTTTAGTTTAGGATTGACTTCTCAGAGGTCAACTTCATTTCTTTGATTTCCAATATTTTGAAAGATAGAGGTGCATGTTTAATAGATCCCTAAACTCTTGGGATGATGTAAAAGTCCTGAATCTGAAATATAATATTATTTCAATCATATGTTTAATAAAATGCCTTTCAGCTGCAACATTCAATGTGACAGATGTGATTTTATTGTGTAACTCTTAAAACCCAAGAATAATAATTGGAATCGCGTAAGAAAGTAGGCAAAGAGGCAGCCACAATCGGCTTGCTCAGAAACTCAGTAAGACAAATCCCATTTTTTTCTAACTTATATTCTACAGTTGTTATACAATAAACACTGTCCTTCTTGTACTGGTTGTATATATATATGCATTCCCGTTCATCCCTATATTCTTAACCTGCCTGAACATCTGGATTCCTTGTAAAAACAGGACTTAATTTTTTTTTCTACAGAGAATGAGATGAGATTACAATATAAACATTTAAAATGAAATTTGAATAACATGGTAAATAGATATGATGTGGGTGCCTTTTGGGCTTTTTGTTCCAGAAGCCACATGTTTCCCACTCCACAGAGGACTGTGTTCCTCTTAATGAAGCCCAAGTGTTCTGTGTTGCTGCCCTATAATTTTCTGGACAGAGTGAGCAGTTATCTGTGCCAAGAGAGAACTACACACTCCATTATCTTTTCAATAGGCTTGAAAATTATTTGTTTAAAAATCTTTTCCACTGTCACTTTCAGAAGTGTTTGCAAAAGTGATTGTTACAGATTTCCCTCTCCAATTACAATTTCAGAATTGCTTCACATTCATTCTCTCCTATATTTCAATAAGAAACTGAACTAGAAGTTTAAAAGTCACCTATTTCTTTCCCAAGGATCATCCCTCTTTATTCATCAATATTTTGGTTCACAAATGCTCTCTTCACATGTATTCAATTATTTACTTGTCATTCCCCTGAGAGCACTTCATAGTGTATCTTCTGAGGGACAGATTGTACCATGTCCTTAATTTCTCTCTTCACTACCCACAAAATCATCACACAACTGTGCCAGAAATTTATCTTGTACAAAATTGCTGATGTGTTTTAGCTTAAAGAATGCTATAATTCTGGGGTAGATTTTGACCATAATTTCCCACAGTATATTTCTAAAATAATTCACCATCCAATTCAATAAACAGCTTTATAATTTCAATAATCTTTATAGAGACCCAAATATAGTGCATATATAGAGAATTTATAATTTTTAAACTCTAGGCTGGGCTTTTCAATCTACTTTTAATTCTAGATCTACGTAATGGCTAATGAGCAAAATCAATCTGAAATAGCATTAATTCCTGACTACTATAGTTTGAATATTGAGGGTTCCACTGTTGCAAGCCAGCCATGGGCTGTGTGTGTGAGCTATGAGCATTTGAGTGTATGGGAGGACTGGCCTGGTGTTGCATGCTCTTTGGGCCATGCAATACACTTGTGAACTTTCCTCTCGCTCTGCCTTTTATCCCACACAGCACCTGAGATGAGTGTAGCCTTCCAAGATGTCAGTCAATCTGCTGACTGCAAGGCATCACAAAGCTAGACTCAACCCCCTGAAACCTGACCCCTTGCCTTATTTGGAAAGAACATTCCATGGAACCTCACTTTGTGTCCTCCCCACATTAAAATAAAGAATCAGGTACAAGCTTTCTCTCTTTCCAACAGACCCCTAAGGTTGAGAGCCATCCCAGATTTTGAAAAGGTATTTCTGTGTGCTTGTGTGCTTTTGTCCTCCAAGGTGACAGTATTGAGAGGTGTAGTGAATCATTAGCATCTTACTGGAGATACTTTGTATTTTGGCATGCGCTCCTGAAGGCTGTATATGGAAAACCCACCTGGTCCTCTCTCAACTTCCTGGCTCATGATGTAAGCTGTAGCTCTGATATATATTCATATCATACACCACCATCTTCAACTTTTCAATAAGCTTGCCCAAACAAATGAGCTGCCCATTTATACTTCCAAACTGTGAGTTAAATAAACTTTCCCTTTATTTAAGTAAATCTTCTCAGGTATTTTATCACAGTGACACAAAACTATTACTCTGGCCTTATCATACACTACATTTTCTCACCATATAGTTCCCACCTCCAATCAGTACCCTTATTTTATTAGTTTTTCTACAACATGGAAGATAAAAATTATTGTCCCTGCCAAGACCTGTTTTATATAATGAGGATTTCAATATTTTTATTCAGTTGGATCAGGCTTTATATCTGTTGGATTAGAAATCAATGCATTATATATAATTTGGTGGAATTGTTGCCTATCTATCCCACCATGTTTTGAATATGTTTTCCTGTTCTGTTGAAGTCAGCACATTAATATCTTGATTTTTCAGTCCTGTGCATCTAGAGCTATGGATTAGATTTGGATTCAGACAAATTGTTTAAATTCATCCAAGAATTGAAATAATGAAAACCAAGAGAAGAAAAGTATCTTCTGCTCTGTTGTTCATGCTATGAAGCACAGTCCAGGAGATTTCAGGTCTAATTTCAGGAGTTATAGTAAAAATACTATTTTTACAGCTCTATAGAACTTTAAAGGCAACATAACAACATACATTTTGTTCATTTGGACTATGACTTAAACATACCATTATATTCATGGCTCTAAAGTATAGATTTGCCTTGGAATGATGATCTATTGTGGCTATGGTATCTGTCTCACACTGTGGTCTTCTTATAGAAGAGGTACCAGTTTTCTTGATAACCATTCTGCAGCACATCTTTGACTTCTCTAATCTAAACCTTCCTTCCTTATATTTTTGATGATTCTATATGAAATTTATATCCTATGAGAAATTCCTTTCTACTTAAAATTGAGTGGTTTTCTTTTGTTCTGCATATGATTATTGACTGATAAAATAATTGGTAATGATTGTTAGAAATTAATGGTTTCATAAGAAAATGAGGATTTGGAGGTAAGTGATCTGATTTCCTTGGCAATGTTTGTACTAGCTTGAGTTTAAAACATGGTACCTTCTGACATTCAATATTAGAAGAGTTCCTTTAATTACCAATTATGTGACATTGGTAGAAATCATAAACCAGAGATTTGTGGCCTATATTTAAATACAGTTTTGCCATCTACTAACTGTGTGATTTTTTAAAATTATTTAACCTATCTGCCTCAATTTCCAAATCTGCATAATAGGACTAATTTATAGCTTTATTGTAAAACTAAGGTGAATTAATTTTGAAAAAACCTAGAAAGATATCCGATATGGAATGCTCTCTTTGTTATTTGTAAATACTATAGTTATTATTGTTACCATTATGGTTGTTCAGTTGTTATGATTCAACAAATGTCAAGTATAAACTTTTACTTTACATGTCAGCTAAGAGGTTAGGCCTTCACAGTTTTCCAGATATTTGCAAAAGATAAGAGATTACTTGGTCAGAGACAAAAGAGAGCGTATTATTCACTGTGCTAACATTAGCCAGAATTCATTGCGTTTGAATCTATATCCTAAGGCTACATTCCTATGGGACAACAACAACAACAAAAAATCAGCAGACATATACACAAAATGTATTATAGTACAGGAAAGAAGCCTCAAGCTTGGGGATAAGAACCATTTTTAATGGCTATTAAACTTTCCTGATGTTGGTCCCAGAGTAAAATATTATCACTATCATACTGGGCTGTAAATAACTGGACTTTGGCACTATCTCTGTCTTTCTAGGCTATCTACTACATAAACATATTTGAAAAGATGTTATGGACAAAGGTCATCAGTTCCTTTGCTCACAGAATAGGAAGAAATGTTTAACAATTGTGGAGAATTGTGTTCAAAATGTCTACTCCTTATTTCTGTGCTCTCTTTATTTCTGTTTAATTTTTCCATGAGTATATGCACTTTAATGACTTCTCTGAGAAATCCAAGTGACAGTTCAGAGTATATTTGTTCTCATGCAGCATTTAATTAATGCTCTTATCAACAGGATCTCTATATTGTGCCCATTTATGAAAGAAAGAGCTATTTAAAAATTCAGTGCCTGAATAAGGTAATTATTTAAAACACTCTAGTTTAAATGGATCAGTTTTGATTTTATTTTAAAGCAACTGACATGTCTCATAAATTTAAAAGAAAATATACAGGAATATGAAAGGTATTCATTTTCTCTGATCTGGCTAAAGTTAGTTGTTAAAATTTTAGACCTGGAGTTTTCTGTGGCCTAATGGAGGATTTTCATAAAGTCTTATTAAATATGTGAATTTTCATATTTTGATTAATTCACTTCAAAAGTAGAGAATTACATGGAATTGTTGCACAATTTAATGGACAGATCATGGATTTGACATTTAATATGCTAAAAATATTTTTTAGGTAGTTTATTTAGCTTTTGCTCAAAATAAATTATCCAAAATGCATACCAAAGACATGAGAACATTAAAAAAAACAAGAGATTAAGTGACATGGTGGATAGTGTGCAAAAATCTAATATATATATAATGGAGTGGAAGAGAAAGTATAGAGAAAAAGAAATATTTAAAGGAATAATGACTGAGAACTTTCTAGAACTAGGAACACCAGCAGATTCAAAGAATCCCAGTGAATTTCAATCAAAGGGCGTGAAAAAGCATAAAACCCACATCAAATAACATCATAGACTTCTGGAGAAAATGAATATTGAATATGTGTGAGCAATTCATAGTCTAGTAATTGGCATAGGAACATGCAGTTAGGCACAAATTTTCAACATAATGGACTTTGAGCTTGATACATAGTCCAGGTCAATGGAAAGGCTGTGGAAACAGGACTAAGCTTCACTGTATAAACAGTGAAAATCTAGGGATGCTAGCTTTTCTCCTATGCCACACCTAGTTATGGGATAGCTGTGAAGGCAGACAGACAGGAAATGATGTCAAGCCTGACTCTGTTCAAGATTAGTTCACAAAGTTTTCTGAAATTTTGTCTGTGGTGTGCTCAAATAATACAAAGCATGCGATAAATAATCTAGTGTTTCAGTTCTATTATTAAATACTAGCTGTTGTTTTATAATTTTAAAGTAGTAGGAACTGATGTTCGATTTAATAAAAATTATAATAATGTGTGCCTAATAACAAGTTATTAATAGTGACTTTCTGTTTAAACAGAACTTCATTATTCTAAGCAAAAATGTGAAATTATCAGATCTTGCTTTCAGAAAATAGTACCATATTGCCTTAAAATAAGCTAATTAGCTGCTTGTATTAAACATTACATATGATCACCATTTCTCTATCTGATTTTCCATATGGAATAAAAGGTATCCAAATTGTAAACTTTGCTTTATTTTGCTTGATAATAGTGTGACCAAACATGTATTTATGAAGATACTGAGTAATGAAGAAAAAAATAGATATTCTAATTTCATCCTTGGTGCTTAACAGAGACTCTATTTTTCAATTATAACATTTGTTCCAACTCCATCCCAGTTCTGCTTCATTTTTAATCCTCTTGTTTTGGCCTTGTTCTTGTAATTTGTGTCTGTTTATTGTAAATTTTCTAGAACATTTCCTGCCAGATAATTTCTATTTGACATTACACTTCAGTCTTTCTAGTCATGGATTCTTTAGGATAGAAAACAGAGTTTTAATTTTGTTTCATAGGGTCGACATACCAATCATAGTCAATGTATCAGAGCTGCATCCACCTCCATACTCCTGGAGAAACCATGACAGTGTGGGTCAGTATGAACATAAATGGTCCACATTCCCATTAGATAATAAAAATGTTTACAATAAGATTTATGAAATGCATATGCACTTTGTTCTTTTATTTGCTCTTTTATGTTAACTTTATATAGACAAAATATTAATAATTCTATTATAAATTAAATCATTCTCATTTACCCCATTTTTTTCACTTCTTGGGCTGCTTTAAAATACCGCTAGAGTTGATAAATATTATATGAGAAACTTACCATATTGTTAAAAATTGCTTTGTTTTCATACCTTTTGACATATAAAACTATTTTATCTCAATGATATCAGCAAAGGTAGCAATAATCAAGAGGAACTCATTTAAATAATATTGATTGTTAAAACATATATCCAATAAGAAAACTGCAAGATATCTGAGTTTATAAACAGAATCATAAACTGGCATCTATCTAAAGAAAGAAAATCTTATTTATTTTATTTTATAGTTTCATATAAAAGTAACACTTTTATAATAAAAGGTAACCAATTTTCTGGGTGAACTTTTCCATTGCACCACTTTTTTGTATGTTAGAAAGATCCCACTTAGCAATTCATGATTTCCCCCCAAATTTTCAGGACAGATTTATACTTTGTCTAACTGTATCTTTTTTTATATATTTTAAAAAGAGTTTCAAGAAACTAACAACATTTAAAACCACTATGATAAAATATCATGTTATATCTCAATATAAAAAAGCCACAATTACAATAAATTCCATTCTGATAAGAAACCATGTAATCATTAGAGTATTAAAAAAACACAATTTTCAGATCAAATGTATTTAAATAAATTTTAATAAGTACAAAAAAGATAATGTTTAGCATTAACTTGCAAGTGATTAATTAGGAATTTTTAAACAGCAAACATAACGACACATTCATTAAAGGTCAAATTTTCCACATATGTAAAACTAGTGGCTTTTCCCAATTACAAGGTCACAAATTACAAATATTATTAGATCCCAAATTATTTCTCAACCCAGGAAATATACTATATTAGTGTCACCCAGAAAATTTCAAATTGCATGTAATATAAATATTCAAAGTTTAGTGTTAGAGCTTCATTGTGAATTCTCTATGTAAATAATTTAAAAATTTAAATAGTAGCCAGGGGTAAGCATTTCATTTCTTGTATTTATTTATTTTACTTTGCTAATGTAGTAACAAGTATGAAGCTTTTTCAAGTTTCCATGCACATCACCTCTAATAGAGA